>NW_015091072.1:1472645-1474421 GCF_001431845.1 Calidris pugnax
GGGTTTAATATTTTTCCTAGAACTTTTTTTTTTTTTTTTTTTTTTTTTTTTAGAAAAGAAAAGGGAAAAAAAAAAAAAAAAAAAAAAAAAAAAAAAAAGATGAAATCCAGCCTGCAGCCCCTCTGAGCAAGTGCTGGGGACCTGGGCTGAGCACACCCTCCCGGCTCTGCCTACGGAGTATCTGCAGCCTCATGTAGCGCCTTCAGGAGACTGAGGGCTGGTTCTTCTTCTTGGGGGTGCAGCCGGGGAGGGGTTGGGGGGGAGAAAGAGGCGAGAGGCTCTGCCTCTCTGGTCCCCGAGCTCTGCTCTCCCCAGCCACTGGCCGCTCATCCGCCCAAGGGTCTGGGCTAGGGGGATAAGATGAGTGAGAGGAGAAGATCGGCGGTGGCCCTCAGCTCCCGAGCGCACGCTTTCTCGGTAGAAGCCTTGATTGGGACGAATAAAAAAAGGAAACTGCGAGATTGGGAGGACAAGGGGCTGGATTTGTCCATGGAAAGCCTCAGCCCCAATGGCCAGCTAGGGGACAATGAAGACCCGACTCAGTGCCTGGACCTCAACCCCGGTTAGTGCAACTCCTTTCTCTTCGGGACCCCCCCCTTACCCCCTCCCCGCCGAGCCCTGCCGGGAGAGCGGCGCCGGGCAGGGCGGGCAGCGCCTCCCGGAAAACATCCGGGACCGGGGGTAGAGGAAAAGGGGGGGAGGATTTTTGCGGAGATTCCTTGGATTTTCATTTTAACTTTTTTTTTTTTTTTTACGAGGACTTTTCTCCTACTCACTGCGGCTCTTTTACTCCCACCCCCCCCCTTCCCCAACTCCATGATTTCCCGGGAGGGAACGGCGTGTCCTCCCCCCCCCGCTCCCTCCTTCTCTCTCTTTCCTCCCTCTGCGGTCTCGATAAGTCCTTCCCGGGTGTTTCGGGACACGCGTTTCGCCTTTACCCCGGGTGTCGTGGAGGTCGGGGCGGGGGGGGCAAAGGAGTAAGGGGGCATGACATTCGGCAACCCCGCGGGAGGGATCACCCCTCTCTCCTTCCGTGCGCCTTTCCGAGCCTGTCCCGCCGAGACCGGAGGTTTCGGTGCGGGAGGAGGAGGAGGAGGCGTGCACCGAGGCGAGGGGGCTCCGGCTCCGTGGAGCGGCGGAGACCCCCTCCCCGTGGCGAGCTCCCACTCGAGACCTCCACGGGCCGGGGGAGGGCTCAGCCCGGCAGCGAGGGGCTTTGGGGGCCTGATCCTTCTCCCGGGCATCGGGAGGAGGGGACGGGGTGTCCCCTCTTCACTTCAGGGGTGTCCCCCTTCTTCTGGGCAGGGAAAAGGACCTCAACCAGGAGCGGGGGCAAGGAGTGAGGGGTCCGGGGCCCCGCTACCGAGCCCGGGGCCTCCCGGGAAGCGGGGAGTTTGGTAGCAACGCCGGGACCTCGCCCCCTCGGGCGGCTGCACCGTATTTGGGGAGAGAGAGAGCTTCCGACGCTTCCCTCGTGCTATTTGTATTTTTAATTTTAAACTTTGATTTGTCTATTTATTTTTATTTAAAAGGCAGCCGCTAGCACGGAGCGATCGTTTGGCCCAAGCGAAACCCTCCGTCTGCTCTTGTGTGTGTGTGTCCCGTCCCCCCCCCAGCCCCGGCCCTTTCGCTCCGGCCTAAAGAAAGAAGGTCCCGCAAAAGCAGCCCCGGATCCGCCGCGATCCCGAAGGGGGAAAGCGCGGTGCCCTCCGCACCCGCGCTGCCCCCCGCGCCCCCGCGCCCTTCTCGCCGTCCCCCCCCCGCCCCGCTCCCCAG
>NW_015091072.1:1474431-1474888 GCF_001431845.1 Calidris pugnax
CGGGCGAGCCCGCGCTCACAATCATAGCGTGCGGAGAAAGCGAATTGTAGGTAATTTCCCTTTACTTTTTCTTTTCATATTCGGGCGGGAGAAAAAGGTCAAGCGATTTCTGTAGGTGACCCTGCAAGAGAAAGGGCAGAAATTTTCCTCCACGCGTGCCAAGTCCACTCCATTGCACTCGGGGAATAAAACACCTTTTTTTTATTTTTTTTTAATTTTTTAAAATTATTTTTTTTTCTTGACGTTTTCCGCGCTATCAATAAGCATCTGCTGCCCAAAACCCAGAAAAAAAAATCCCCCCCAAAACTAAAAACAAACAAACAAACCCCCAAAAACAAAACAAACAAAAAAAAAAACAGTCTCACTTTCCAATCTGCTGAGCACCCACCATCTGAGGGGAAGCACAGGTCAGTATTCAGAAATATTTAGGCACTTCCAAAACTAACCCCAGGCATTC
>NW_015091072.1:1484323-1701012 GCF_001431845.1 Calidris pugnax
CCGGAGCCGCCGCGATCCCAAAGGGGGAAAGCGCGGTGCCCTCCGCACCCGCGCTCCCCCCCGCGCCCCCGCGCCCTTCTCGCCGTCCCCCCCCGGCCCCGCTCCCCAGCGCCTTGAAACGGGATGGGAGCGGGCGAGCCCGCGCTCACAATCATAGCGTGCGGAGAAAGCGAATTGTAGGTAATTTCCCTTTACTTTTTCTTTTCATATTCGGGCGGGAGAAAAAGGTCAAGCGATTTCTGTAGGTGACCCTGCAAGAGAAAGGGCAGAAATTTTCCTCCACGCGTGCCAAGTCCACTCCATTGCACTCGGGGAATAAAACACCTTTTTTTTATTTTTTTTTAATTTTTTAAAATTATTTTTTTTTCTTGACGTTTTCCGCGCTATCAATAAGCATCTGCTGCCCAAAACCCAGAAAAAAAAATCCCCCCCAAAACTAAAAACAAACAAACAAACCCCCAAAAACAAAACAAACAAAAAAAAAAAAGGAGAAAGAATTAGGGATCGATGTGTAAAAAATAAATCTGTTAAGTATTTTTGAAGGGAGCGAAAGATCGGGAACTCCGGAGACTTTGCCCCGCTCCGCCCTCAAGAAACCGCATTTCAATTTACTTGTAGCAGCAGCAGCAGCTCTTCCCGGTGCGGATCCTAAGGAGAAGTAGGTAAAATTTGCTGCTGGGATCTCTCTCTCATCGGGGCGACGAGCGTAAAAGAGAGGGGACAGAAGCGATCAAAACGTCAACCGCTAAAAAAAATAGTTCACGATTTCCGAGAACTTTCCCCGTTTAAAATAATAAACGCGCGAACGAAACGATAAAAATTCGCTTTCCAACAAGAGAGCAGATATACGCATGTCTTCTTTTTTTCACTACCGTTTCTCATTAATTTTTAGCCACAATAGGATATATTTTTTTGTCCGGTCTAGAAGTTTAATTTGTCTATTTCGCCGTGAATTCGAAATAAAGAACTGGAAAACTCTCCCTGCGCCAGACTGGGGAGCGGGAGAGGATGGCTGCTAATGCCTGAAACCTTAGAAAGCAAACGTGATGTTTTTCATAAAGCAAAGGAAATCAAGAACAGTTTGAGAAATAATTTTTAGGAGGTTGATAGACTTTAAATAAAGTCCGCCACTGTAATTTGCGCAGTCACTTCATTAAACCCAAATCCTCCGCGGTGTACCTTTGCTGCTGGGTGAAAATTGATTAGCGGCTCTATAATGGCCACCAAATTCCATCTTTACAAGACCCAATTAAGAACAAACTTGACACCTAAAGGATTTTAAACTTGCCAAAACTCCAGCGATATAGGAAAAAAAAAAAAGAAAAAAAAAAAAAAAAAAAGAAAAAAAAAAAGAAAAAAAAAAGAAAAGGGAGTTTTTATAGCGTCCCAAAGGTTCAAAACTCAAAGTCGCTGCCCCTGAGCAGGGTAGGGAATAACACTGGGCTGTTCCTTCTGCTGGGGATGTGATTGGTATGGGTGTGCTTGGAGATCGGCCCCCAATATTAGGGGAAATGATGTGTTCGTTCCGCGGGTGATAACGGGGATCGGTCTGGGCCGATTTATCGATCTCTCCGCATAAACCGCCTCCGCTTCAAGTCCCAGAGGCAGAAACCCCTTCGCCGCGGGGAAGCAAACGCCGCCAAAGGGAAGAGTAAGGCTTCGCTCTCCTTTTTTTTTTGCAGCTTTTGTCCTTGTAGACGGATGCGGGGGGTTGCTCTCCCACGCGTTGGCCACGTCTCGCGGGGATTTTCCTCTCCATCCCCACCGAGGGAGCGGGATTGGCGGGGGGGGATGGGGGGGTGTCGGCGGGGCGGCGTGGGTTGCGCCGACCGCGTACAAAATCCAGCGGGGCGTGGGGAGGCAACGCTCCTCTTTTCCCCGTTTTGGCGAAATCCTTCACCCGTTAAGTGCGATTTTTCCAGCCGTTCCCAAACCCTCCGGCGACAATATCGGGCCATCCCGAGACCTTCCTCGGGGAGGTGACAGTCCGGGAGGTGCCGGGTCGAGGGGTGGCGTGGGGAAAGGTGAGAAAAACCCAGCGGATAAATCTCTCAAGTTTGTAAAAAAAACCAAAAACACCAAACCCAAGTTTCCCGAACATCCCAGTTATTTATGCCTCCGCCATGAATCTTGTCGCCGGACTTAATGTGCTGTTTTACGAGACTCATTTAAAAGGGGGATAAAGCCGGATTTTAATCACCTGCGGGTTTTAATCACGAAGTTGTGAAAAGGAATTCGGGATTACAGCGGCTCTCTCCCTTTCTTCCTCCCCCCCCCTCACCTCCCCCCCAACCCCAACCCCTCTCCAGCCCACTCGGGACGCCCCGCGAGTGGGGCCGCGGCCGGGCCGGTGGGAGGCCCAGGCTCGCCACGGGGCTCGGCGGAGCCTCCCCCGCTGCCTGGCCGTCCCGCATCCTCTGCCGGTCCTCGGAGAGGAGGAGGAAGAGGAGGAAGAGGAGGAGGAGGGTGGCGGGGTGCAGGCGGCGGCAGTCGCCCCTCCGTCCCCTTGGCAGGTTTGGTTTCAGAGGGCAGCAAAACAATGGGCTCGGGTGTCTTTTGGGTATTTATAGATTAAACCTGAGCAGCGGGAAGGTCACGGGGGGCCCAAGCGTTGCCTCCCTTGATGTACATATTATTTACCATCCTTTACGTCGATGGCTTTCTCCGGCCCTTCCCTCCTCCACCCCAGGGGCGCAGGGACAGACCGAAGCAGAACCAAGCGCGCTTTTTTCCCCGTCGGAAGTTTAAAATTTTTTGGGGGGGAGACGACACGTCTCCCACGGACGCATTTCCTCCCCCCCCACTCCCACCCCCCCACTCCGAAACACGGCTGCTCCTTTAGGCGGTCGGGGTCGCTCCACGGAGAGACGCTCCACAGGCACTTCGGAGGCAGAGAGAAACGGGGCGGCTTAAACTTCTCTCATTTCTTGGCTTTGGGACAGTCCCGTTCCTCGCAAAGAAGCACACCAGCGAGTTTGTCAACGAATTTCGCCGGTGCAGTCTTAATATCACACATCCCATCGGTATTTTTGATTGCATATATTAAAAATGCCCACCTCAGTTAAAAACAAACCAAAACAAAACAAAAACACAACCAGAAAACATTTTCGAGACCTTTCTGTCTGTCAGTCCGAGACGGCATTGCGTTGCAAATCGCTTTTCGTTCCGTATGTTTTTCCAAAGCCACATTAACGAACTGCTGCGAAGCCTTTTGCAACGAGAGAAAACGGCACGGCACACTTTTTGAGACCCACAACGTGTTTATTACAGCTGCTTATCCGTAAGATTAAGATCCCATAGCTTGAAAAAGCCTGCCGTGGCTGGCGAGGGTCAAACCTCCATCTCTTTTACCATGGCATGTTGTTCTCCTACCTATTCCATCCTCATCCCGCCCCGCCGCCGCAAGGCAGCGGCTCCTTGCCCCCGGGGGAACCTCCCGCAGACCCTTCGGAGGGTCAAAAAAATTTTAAGAGTGGGATAAAAGTAGCTGATACTACGTGATTTTATTTTATTATTATTTTTTTTTATATATATACCACCACTTCTGAATGCTCGTATTGATGAAGTCCCATTTTCTGAGCTCTGGCTGTTAAACTTAGTGAGTGGGGAGTGATTTAATTTGCTTCCAGGCGTAGTTTCTCACTTCAGCTTTTGTTTGAATGCTCGATGGATGGGACTAGGATTTCAAGAGCTGGCGTGAGGTTTTTTTTTCTCGTCTCTTTCCTGAGGTAGGGTGACTTGGTGTACACCATCCTTCGTGTGGTCCCTAAGGCTCGCCGATGAGCAATGCTCCGTAACGATGAGGTGTAAGACAAGAGAGAGTCAGCTTTGCCTTTGGCAGAGGTGCTCGGGGCTGGGATTTATCGAGGCAAGGTCTTTCTGACAAATGTGTGTGACTGGGATTTTATGAATTCATTCCACCTGTTGGATCATCAGTTCGCCTCCTGAAGAGGGGATACTGAGCTCAAATCCATCGCTCCCTTGTGTATACGACAGGAGGAAATGTGAAAATCTGACCCTCGTAATGCCTCTGCTCCCCTCCTAGTCTGGGCGCAGAGCTGATGCTCTCACCCTTCCCAGAGGAGAGAGTTGCAGGAGGCAGATGGAGCTGTCCAGATGAGAGCCAGGAGAACCCTGGGGGGGAAAGGATTGCCTTGGGTCAAGTTCATACGACTCTGACCTTGGAGCCGGAGGAGACAGAGAGTGAGAAGGATCTGTCTCTGCGGTAATATGCATCTTACCGAATTGGGGAACTCCCGCTGCTGGGTTTGTGAAACTCTTCCTGCAGAGAGGTGAATTGCTCGTGCTGTATTAAGAGGGCAGGTAATAGGATAATAGAGACAAATCTTACAGAACAGCAGAGTTATTAGGAAAAAGGCAGCGTGTCAAACAATGTCTTCCTTTCTTTTATGTGCATTTTAAACCTGCAGCATTTTTTACGCAGGTTTATTCCATCTTGCTGGGAAGGGGAAAGCTGCTATTTCAAAAGACGTTTCTTGTCTTTGACAAGAACTTTGGGAGAATCCAAAAAGCTTCTGTTACAAGCAAATGTCAACTAATTCCTTACAAACCATCAATCACTTCTTCCTCCTCCCACTTGGGACTAAGCGCTTATATCAAATATCAGCCCAGCTAGCGTCTCCTCAGGCAGAAGTGTCCTGCATTATCTGTATCTGTCTTGAAGGAAAACTGATGTTTTTTTCAGATGGAAAAGTTAAAAGATGCCTTCCAAGAGTGCTACATCCAGGAAAGAGCATTTGCATTGTTTTACAACGCAGTCGGTGCCACTAAAGTCACCTCTATTCACACGGATCACTGTTCCTATTTTAATCGGTCAGATTCCTGTATGCATCTTTCCGTGCAGTCTTATGTCTTCAAAGGTCAATGCATGATTTGTTTTGCTTTGTGTTTTTTTTTTAAAACTTTTCTTTTTTTCCTACCTTCTGATCTAGATTAATAAGCTTATACTAGTTTAAAAAATGCACTAAAATCAGTCCGAGAGCACTCGGAAAATTCCTGGCTATATTGAGACAGGCTCATATGGCATTTACATCAGTTCCTGTTGCGAGTAAAATCTTTTCAAGTGTGATTTAAATCACCCCAAGCGTCCATATTGAGATCTGTAGTTTATACTGGTGGTGTAAAACCCAAGTCCAATGAAAGAAGCTTAAGTTTTCTAAAACTGACAATGTTTCAGAGATCAGGAGAGTTTCCCAGAGAGGCTGAGCTTGCTAGTGCCTGTTGATGGAATTAGAGGATTTTACACCAGCCCTTAGCTCTCTGACATCCTCCTGAACAGTACAATTACTTTGCAGCAATGGGCTGGAAAGTTCTGTTTAAATCCTGAGAGTAAAAGGAGGGTGGGTTTACACTCAAATGGTCAGTATCTGCCATTCTGGGAGCTGCGTGGCTCCATTAGGAAGAGCAGCAGCAGGTACCTGGGTGTACAGGGAAAATCAGGCAATTCATCCTGCCCAGAGCAGCTCTGCATAGAGCATACCAAAAAAGATTTGGTTTTTCTGGCTTATTATTTGAACTAGAGTTTCCACAGGTAGAGAGTACTGTGCAGCAACACCGAGACAATTTTATTTTCGCAGCAAAACAAACAAAAAAAAGGTGTAGCTTTTTGCTGCTTATTTCCAATCCTGGCTGAAATAGGTTATGATTCCGACCTTTCTGCCTGTGAAGCATTTGCTGTCTCAAAATACAACGCCGTTGGGTTTCTTGCGGTAAAAGCTGTAGCGTGCTTTGGTGAGAAGGGCTAGGGAAAAATAACATGGTGGTATGGTGAAATTAAATTGAAATATCTTTGAATGGAGATTAATAAATTTTAAAACTCTGAGAGGAAACGTAGTGCCAATTCAAGTCCTAGCAACAATATTCATGACGGGGGCATCTTTTAATTGCGTGCTCTGCAGGATCAGAAAACAATGAATCAGTAAATCAACCCAAGAAGTGACAAAAGCACTTGTTACAATAATATTTACAATAATATCTCCATATGCCATTTGCTTGGTTGAGCTATTGATCAGACAGTATTGTGAAGATGGTGAAAGGATTGTCTGAGTAAAACCCCTGTAACAGTGGGGTGTCCAATGTTTGCTGTATATTTGCAAATGCAAACTTAGAGCTGCTCGAGGGAAGGCTGCACCTAGCAAATATCTTAGGGCAGCACACACTGATTCGCAGCAACAGGGGAATTCAGAGGAGGATTTTTCATCTGGGGACTGGGGGAAAAAAAAAAAAAAGTGAAGATGGCGAGGAGGCATTTAGGTTTGGTTGAATAAAAGCTATTTTTTTCTTAACTTTATTGAGAAACAGGAAAACTTAAGTTTTGGCCAACCTTTAAATATTTATTCCTGTATCGTCAAATTACCTCACGTTTTAAAGTGCAATCATTTAAAAATGGATCTCCAAACCTCCTTGGTTAAATTGACTTCAAAATATTTTTTAAATAAATTATAAAATGAATTTGTAATTAAAAAATGAGGCATTTTGATTTAGCTAATAATGAAATCGAGCATTTGGACAGTCAAAACTGCTTCCCAATTTTTTTTTTCTTTTAACAAACTTATTTGCCAAATTCTGTAGGATTTCATAAATAAGTTTTCATTTCTCCAAAGCTGTGTTTTCTTGGCCAATTCCCTATATATGTATTTAAAAAAAAAAAAAAAAAGTTCAGCTAAACTATTTCATGGCAGAATTCAGTCCCTGTTGTAGTGGACAGTTTTACTGCGTTGCATCTGCACCTGCTCATTCTTCTTAAGGCTTATGCTTTTTGGGAAGGAAATCTTCCAGTATTGTTAAATGGACATTTTCAGCAGTGTCCACAGGTGTAGATCTTGGAAAGGAGCTTGGGAAGAAATTATTGCCAACCACCTTTAAAAGAACCAATTTACAGTTTCTAAAGAGTACTTAACCGACTGGTTAGGAACTGACACAAATCATATTAATAATCAGCACATTTATATGAACGCAGCCACAGCAAAAATTGTTTGAAAATCAGTGGGCCAGGACACACAGAATAATTATGAATGACTTACAGTTCTTTGACTTCACTCAGAGCCTGGATGCACTTTTGGCTAGCATTAATATTTTTTTCCTGTGACCAATGAATTAACAAAACCGAGCCTCTACTTTTATGGAGCTTCAGGAAATAGAGAACTCCCTGATTAGAAATCTACCCCCAAACTAAGGGGAAAACTGAAAACATCAAAGCGTCTTTGCTTTTAATGAGAGTGAAGAACTGTGCATCATTGACTTCTTAAGAAGCTGCACCAGTTGATAGCAGTATCGCTAAATAAGATACCAAAACTGCTGACTTAACTGCGTGGAGGCTTATGGATAGAAAATACTTCTAAGGAAAACGTGTCATAACATTTAGAAAAGTATGCTGTGTATGACGAGTAGGTCAGGGAGTCTTCAAAAATAGGTTTTTGTTGTTTTACCGCTGAAATGCCTGCAGATCAGTTCTGTAAGTTTGAGTTTGCTGAGGAAGAATGGACCTTAGGAATAGATGGAGAGATTCAGAGAGACTTTTTTTTTCACCTACTTACTGCACTGGGTTGTCCTCAATCCTGCTCAGAGGATCCTATTAAAAGGTCAGTTTTGAAATGCTTGTAGGTGTTATTGTCATCACTTCTACGAGTATCACTTAGTTTGATGAAAAAAATTCTCCCAGTGCTGCCTTGTCACCCTTCTCTCAGCTTTGAATGTAGATGCACTGTAGACAGAAAAAATGCAAACGTATTTTTATTGTGCTTTAGCAAATCTTTCTTATCAGGGTAAAAAAAATAATAGTAGAAGACCTGTTGAGCATCCCCTTGTACCTCCTCAGACCTTAATGGAAACATGCCCACTGGCTTTTTTTAAAAGCAGACTTCAACCTTCAGGTTGTATGGTACTCTGCTGCTGCCTTATCTTGTAATAAAATGCCGTGCAATAATTAGGATTGGCAATCCTAAATTTTTAGTTGATGTATCCTCTTGCAAAGATTTGTATGGCTCCTGAGTTTTTTTTTTTAATTATTTGTCAGGTATCTGCAAAATTAGAAAGCAAAGACATTGGAAGTATCCTATGACATTGCAAAACACTTACGAGGCAGCTGCTACAGGAGGGCCTGATTCTGTGAGATGCTGAGCATCTGCATTTCAAAGGACTTCATGGTCCTGATTTTGTGACCTTATTTTCGGTGGCGTTAAGAATGTGTAATCGCCACGGGGATCTTGACCTCTCCCTTGATTTCTGCTCTGAGATGCCCTAAGCAGACAGTGGCAGCCAGAAAGCAGCCTCCCCTCAGCACAACTCTCAGGACTGGAATAATTTTGACTTATGTACGGGGATTTCTTTCTCGTCTGCTGTGATGCTGTGTCAGTCTGTACGAGTGAAATAATCATGACAGTGAGGTTAATGCCTAGGTGATCACTTCTATACTATGGAAGGATCATGTTTTCCTCAGCTCTTCAGTTTTCCTGTAAATGCCTGATCACGTGAAAACTATCAGGGTGGATCAGACGCAGGTTTCTAGATTATGCCCATCTTTCTTGTTTTTAAGTGGTCCTACCTTTTTATCGTGTAGTACAATAGAACAGTGCTCCATGCAAGGCAACAAGGCTGTTATTTTTAAACGGAGGGGTTGTTTTTTACTTCAGAAAACTTAATCTTTTTATGCCAGAAGGCTGTAGGAAGCTGGGAAAATATAGAACGCGGCACATGGCCGTGGGTGCCTAATGGTTTTTATTTTGCTCCAGAATTTAAAAGATAAACAGGAGATTTATTATTGTAGGATTTGGGGGTTTCCTGTGCCAGGCTCCTTGGAGCAAGTAAAAAAAAAAAAAAAAAAAGTCTTCATTTACCATCAAACAACCCTAGCAAAGTCTCCATCTGCCCAGCGGCAAGGCAGGCACGTTATTCGCTTCAATGCTTGGGAGTGTTACCCACACGAGACTGTAACATCACAGTTCTGTTCTGCAGGTCCCTGCGACGCTGCCCCGTTAGAGACTGCTGGGATTATTCTCTACAGAGTAATTCTGTTTACTCCCTAACTCACTCAGGAAATTGCGCCTGGGCTGGGGAGAGGGAGGGCGGCTGTGGAAGTGCCTAGCACCGTGCCGTTCCAGAAACGGACAATAATTAATAGCTTTTGTGAAAATATAGTCGTATAATGCAGCTTCAGGAAAAAAACCAACAACCTCGTTCTGCTTTTTTGGAATGAAAGATCTGATTGTGAAGTGGTTGTTTATCAAGAGTGTTTCAAGACGGATTGCTCGGGTTACATTAGGGTGCTGAGCATCGTTTATCCAGGGTAATTCAAGGAATAATTGGTTCAGAAAAAACGAAGAGAGGCTTGACTGAGTACATATGGGGCAGACGAGCAAGCGATCCAGTACGGTTATAGCCTTTAACAGAAAAGCCATTCAGCCCCAAAAGTGGGGGGGAAAATATCTGGGGCATTTGTCCTTCTACCATGTGAGATGCCCTATCCCTGGTTGGGCTTTCAGCCCCCCACGGGACTGGGATGTCCCTGGTGAAGTGGAGAAGGAGGCAGTTTCCTACCCACTGGCTGCTCCTGGCATGAGGAGGAATCAGAAACTGTTTTCAGACTTTCTCCCTGCATCTGTGTACCCTCCTGGTTTGTTTTGCTTTGTTTTGTTTGGTTGCTTGTTTTTGGTTTTTTTTGTGTTTTTTTTTTTTTTTTACCGCCCCAAATAATGAATGGCAAGATTCCTATAAATGAAATATACTGTTCAAAATAGTTTATGAAGGCAACTTAGGATATTGTACCAGACAAATGTAATCATTTGGTGCAGCTTAGTAAAAGGCCTGGGGGAAAAAAAAGGGAAAATCTCTCAAATTAGCAGAAGCTTTCAGGAAAAAGAACAACATTTCTTCCCATGGTCTTTGTTCTTCATAGTTTGATGTGAAAAAATCAGGAATTTCAGGAAAAATTATGAAGACTCTTCCGGGTGAAATATTTTCTCTTACAGTGAACTCCATAGGATTTTTTAGAATAATATTTAAATTCCTCTTTGCTACTTTTGCTGCTTTTATTCAGGCCTTCAGCCTCTTTATAATCAATAGATGGTACAGATGGAGTTGCTTTAAGTCTATTTTATTATGCAGTTGCATTGGCTGTACATTATTGATTTCCATTGTATGTAAAAATCAAGTACCTCAGTGCTTTATATTATTAATATTTAAATTGTCACTAGACAGAAAGTTTTTATGTGCCTAAGTGAACACTAGTCATTATTGCAATGAGTGTAGTTATTCATTATGTAGATATACATGGGTATATATACTTAGAGGCAATTTTAACAGCTAATTAAATTATGCATGGCACATTTCTTATTGTTAAAGGAACAATTCAACTTGACTTATGATAATCAACTAATACAGATAATTCAGTCTTCCCTCTCTACTCAAAATTTCTACTTGTTATTTTATTTGTGTCTTTTTCCTGGGGGTGGAGGTGGAGGGAAGAGGAAGCTGCAGCTTTTCTGCACAGCAGCAAAATTGTTTGGGAATGTTACTCTGGCTAAGGCCACATAATTTAGATGAAGAATTACCAACAGTAATAATGGTTTCTTATGACAATTATTTGTAGCTGAATATTTATTTGTGAATAATCTTTAATCATTTTATTTATGAATATTCAGACAATTGCTGAATATTCATGAAAATGAGACACAGTCCTGAATTAAAATATAAATACATGTCAGATAGTTGCTATTCACTGTAGCCTTTATGCAGTGATGTTTACTGTGCAGATAAATGGGAAGAAAAAGCTTGTTATTATTGCTGTCATCTAATGAAACATATACTCGTTATTTTGTATTACTTTCCTGAAAAATGAGTGTGTTTCTTTTTTAGTTTTTTTTTCCCTATTTCCACTTCCTTTTTTTCTTTACTCCAGATTCACAGTTGTAGTATTTTTGACTCATCTGAGTCAAATATTTCTCTGAGTCAAATTGTTTTGCCTGTAAATCAGGACACTTATCTAGCTTTATTTCTGAAGCAAGAGGTGAATAATTGTTAGCACTCGGACTGTTGCACATACTTAGACTGTTGACTTCTTGGAACAGCCCGATGATCTCCTTTGCTCACATTTAACAGTACAACAGAGCGTCAATCCACATCTACGGCTTCAGGACATTACAGTTGTACAAAGAATAATATTTTGAAGGTGTTGCTGGTTAGTCACCTCCCTTTAATAAGACAACATTCACACCAACCGTTTACACTGCGGTTGGCTAAATTTTTTCCCATGTACATACTAGGATGTGATCTTCACTTCGTATGCCAGACTTTGCTTCTTTGAGCACAGCAAATCAAATGCTCTTAACTCTTCCCTGGTATCTCCGTCATTAGGGAAACAGGCACTTCACCCAGAAGTTGTCATTATTTTGCTTGTGATCTGAGTTTGCCATCATTTAATAATAAATTCAAAGGGACGCTCGATGATATTTGAATTGGAACTCAAGTCTCAATACAGTGGAAAGCCTAAATGCAGAAATAATGAAAGCAGAGTTTTGTGATGTTGAATAGAGATCAGGTGTTGTTTCAGTGCACAATTAATTACAGGTGAAATCTCCATTATATGTAGAGGAGTATTTTGTGAAAAAAAATCAGAAATTCCTGAGATTTGTTTCTTCTACCTCTGTCTAAGGTGTTGGGGGAAAAGCCCTTTCTTCTTGTATATCTTAAAAATAAACAGGGGAATAGAAATTGGTAATTTCTCATTTGCTAGTGCAGAGAACAATCTGGACCTGAAGGCTTAGTTTGCAGAGTTTGCAGAGCAATTGAAGATAACAGAATTCACAATTGAAATTGCTGGCTTGAAATACATCCTGATTTCATACAAAAAGCACAGGAATCAGTCAGTGATTGAGTCCCTTACACAAGGGATTTGCAAAATTGGTTACCTAACAGTTTCATTTTCTTCAATTAAATTTTGGCTACCCCTGCACACATATAAAGCTTATTTTTTATGAGGACCTGACTTTCAAAAGCTATTTTAAAATATTTGTTTCTCTTCAGAAGAGTGTATAGATACCTATTTGAGGGCAGATTCAGCCAGCAGCTGAGAACTCTAGCCCATCCTATCATTGTATTTAAACAAAAGCTTAACAGTGACAATGGCTTATACCAAATATCTAATATTCCCCGTTTTTAGTGAATGTAGTTCTCCTGCTCTTTTTTGTTTTTGTTCTAGGATTTCTTTTGTTTAAGAAGTGGGGATTTTTTTCAGGGAATAAATTCCTGCTGCTCTTACCAGTTCAGAAAAAGTGCCTGTCTAATATTGCAGAACAAAGAATTTGAGTTCAAATACCATTTTGCTTGCTATATACTTTCTCCACGTTGTGTGCATGTATAAGCTTCTCTATATAGATAGATTTATAATATGTACATGTATATATTATACTAATAAAATTTTGGATATGATTTTTTTTTTTTTTTAAATAAGACTGTAGTCTAATCTCTTTTTAGGGCCACTAAACCCCTGAATTTAAACATTTAACATATTTTAAGTATTTTAGAAATACCAATCTTTTCCATTCCTATTTTGCAGTTTGTTATGGCAACAAGTATTAGATTCTAGTGTTACATTTGATGGCTAGAAATAAGAGACTCGTGTTCTGCGAGAGGTTCCAGGTATTTGGTAATGAAAGCTACTTTCATTTTAAAATGGAATTCAAACACCTGATTTTGTCCAGGACAGCATAAAAATGCCTCGCTTTTTAATGGGAGAAGCATCATTTTATGCATGGATTCACTCAGTTAAGTTTGCAGCAAGTACCTGATGTTCAGGAGTTGAAGGTGGAACTGAATGCTGTCTTCAGTGAGAACCACTCAACAACAAGAGCATTCCCCTATTTCCAGCAGATACATTCATGGCAGCAAGGGTTTCCCTTCAGGCAAAAGTGGAGGTGAAATCCTCTTTTAGAAGGGCAATTCCAAAAATTCCCCATGTTAAACAGAAGTGCAAAAAACTCTTTTAATGAAAGACAGATTTTAAGCGTTTGCCTAAGATTATCACTCCACTAAACTGCAGCAGAACAGCCGAAATTCCTGCATCATTTACATCCCATGAGCAAGGCAAGGGCAAAAGCTGGAGGGAAAATATTCAATAGCATAGGAGCAAACAGCTGTGAGGAAGAAAAAGCCGTGCTTTTAGTCGCTGAAGAAAAGAAAATAATAGTTTAGCAAAAGCCAAACTAAGCAAACCCTGGGCTGTGCCGTGCCATAAATCCTTAAAGGGACACTCTCAACTCGTATTTAAAAAACAAGATCAGTTGTGAAGTCCTCCGATTTCTACTCCCTTTAAGTACCCTGGCTGGCATTTTTAAAGTGTATAAAACTTTAATTTTTTGTTCCTGGGATCTTTCCCTCTTTGTGTTTGCAAAGGTGGTTTCTGTTAGCCAGTTTCCTCCTTGCTATCTGAGGCCCTGATCCTGCCAAACTGTATTCATGTCCCTTATTGCGGCGGGTCTCCCATCAAAATCCCTCCCAGCAGGAAAGGTGAGCTCACATTTATGTGTTTGTAGGATCAGCGCCTAATTGTAGGGGAAATGGAAACTGCACAAGAGTTCTGTCCGTGGCACAAAGTAAACAATAGAGAATATGGAGTAAAATGGATTTCTTTAATACTTCAATTCTAGAAATGCTGGATGTGAAGTGTAACTCTAGTAAGGGACAGACCCTGCAGAGAGAAATGTAATTTTTCATGTTATAAGTATATAGTTTTAAGCAGAAATAACTATTAAAATAGTATGTATTGAAATTACTGTAGTTGTGAATCAAGGAATCAGATTCTTTATTTTCATTCCATATTTTCCTTTCAATGTAGAACTGTCAAGCCCTTTTGTTGCCTGTCATTGAACTCCAGTGGGAATTTGATTTTATTTCCCTGGTGCATATTTAGCAGTTCTGATAATGGAACTTAAGATAAGCCTATTCAGAAATTGCAGTATTTATTAAGTAGCCTTTTATGCTGGCAACACAAGACAGAATATTAAACAAAATGAAATTGTGACCCCTTGTATGTCCTTACTCAGAAAAATAGTCTCACTGAAGTCAGTGGGAGCTGGAAAGTACATCAGATGCAATTTAGACATTTACTTGAACATAAAAGCTTAAACTGCATTTGAAATTGAAAAAAAAAAAAAAAAAAAAAAAAAAAAAAAAAAAAAAAAAGTGTAGTTAAATAATGTCTGTACTTTCAAAGGTGCTATCAGGATTTAACGTATGATACTGGCACGCATGACCATAATTGAAAAATCTAGTCTAGCCATAGTGTGCTGCCTTTAACTTGTGCTTGAGCTGGTTGAGATAAAGTCTGCAAACCTGCTGTCATCTTACAGAGCTGGGTAAAGTCACTGCACAAATGTCTATAAGACCCAACATAAGGAATAGGAATGATAGCGGGCTGACCTTTTAGGTAAGAAATTATCTTTCTAGGTATCAACCTGAGATAAAAGTTAGGAAAGGATGTTTTGCTATTGCTCAGTTTTTGGACTTCAGTTGCAGGAGAGTTATGAAGAGAGGCCAATCTTTATTTCTTGCTCTCTCTTCTTGCACTTCAGGAAGATTTTACAGACATTTTCCACTCCAAAGGCCTAGTTCTATTCTTGAAAGTCTTGATGACTTTTAAAGGGTATTTCTGTGAAAGAAGCAAGCTTCTAGCAAGCAGCTGGACAAATGACTTGCATTACGTCCTGATGTCCCCATCACAGAAATGTTAGTTCCTCCTGCCCCTTCTCCAATGGCTGTATCCTGTGGTTTACCAACATTTTCAGCTCTGTATACTTTTCTCTGAGTATCCCATAGCATCCCAGTTTCAGTCCCAAATCTTCTACTATAGCCAGGCACAGGGTAGGGTTTTCTCCATCTGGATCCTGTCTCAGGATATTCTGCCTGGACGAGCACGTTGAGCAAGTAGCCAAGAGAGACCCTCATAGTTGAGGGTACTAATTTGTTTAGCCATTGATTTTCACAGAATTTGTAGAAATTTAATTCCTTTGAGATCTCTCTCCCTCTGTCAAAGTTGGTTGAGGCTGATCAGTGGATCAGTGTGTCCAGAATATTAAGGGCAAAGGGAAAATTGACCATCTATTGAACTCTTGTGAGACTAATTTCCTAAAAAATATAGCTAAAATGTTTGATACTTAGACAGACAATCTATTCCCTTACATTTTATACCCCAGTGTTTGAAGGAGATGCTTTAGGCTAGAGTTATTTTATGTGCTTAGGAAAGAATGATGATAGAAATATTCCACACTTTCACACAGTTTTTGTCATTTTGTCAAACTGTATAGTTTCATTCTTCAACTTTCAGATCTGTGTGCCGCTTTAGGAAACAAAACCAACTGCATAATGCTTATGCACATGCTGCTAAAAGGCACTGATTCTCCATGCTGTTTTGTTCCTGACACAGGTCTTTTAAACACAACATTTCCTCTCTCTTCCCACAATATTCAATAAGAACAGAGATAGCTAACAAAATGCAATATATCGCAATCAGTGAACAAATTAGCACCTGAAGATACGAACAGAATGTCAAAACTCAAAACTTTTGGTTTAGAGACTCTGCAGATTCACACAGATGTCCGTAAGGTGGTTTGCAGACTCGCTTGGCAGCTTGGTTTGAAGGATGGTAAGGGCAGAGGGGTGTGGACAATGGGGAGCCAAGTTTGGCACCAAGTCCTGCTACTGACGTCCCACTTGACCTTAAACCAGACTTGGCCATATTGATTGTTGATCCTCTTCATTTTGATTCAGCCAGTATTTGAGTATTCAGTCAATGATATATAAACTTCTCTGTGTGTGTGAGACCCATTATCCGATTTCTGAAGCACACTCAAATATGGTGAAATAAAGATTACCGTTTGAATGTCAAATTTCAGTCTTAACTCTTGTTTGGAGAAGTTCAGTGTATTTAGCTGCATCATTAAAACACTTTGGGGTTTTATGAATGTCATTTTGCTGGCTTGGTTTTTCTGGAAGGAGATTTGATTTGTTACACATTTAACTGGTGTGCTGTGACGTTACCTTAAAGCTGGTTCTAACAAACCCTTCAGGAGTGTTTTCCCAGAGATCACTTTGCCTTCACCACTGCCCCTTCCCTTGGGCTGGTTTAGAAGCCCTGACAATTCAGAAGGAAACATTTCCCCTTACTTGGTGAATGTTAACATTTTCCTAATAATTAATTAATACATATAAAATAATAAATAATTACTACAGAATTAACCTTTCGTATTTCTTTTTTTCCAGTGGTTTGATATAAATAGTGACATCCTCTGAGTGAAAATCTCCCTGGCAGGGAAACCCAGATTAAGAACCCATTCACCACAGACTAATTTAAACCCCATATTAAGGATTTAGTATAGTTTGTTGGCTCTTGTGTGGAACACTGGATATGAATCGCACCAGAATATTTATAGATACAACATTCCTTCTTTGTATCACCATCTGCTCGCCACCTCTGTTTCTCTAGCTGAGCTTCAGGGTCTGTACCAATGTCAGCGGAAGCTTTAAAATCTGCCATTAAAATAGCAACAACAGCAGAGATCTGCTGTTAAAATAATAGCAACAACATCCCTCTGTGGGATGCTAGGGAACACACGACTATGGACAGGCCTGATCCAGCATTCCTTTCCTGCCCTGGGAGTTTTCTGGGGAAAAAAAACCAACCAAAACAACACAAAAAATAAAGAATGCATGGGCTGACTCTGCTTGTTGTATGGATAGATGGAAATGTGGAACTACTTTCTCCCATTGTCCTTCTAGCTGAACACTGGGGAGAGAGTGGAACAATGCATGGAAATGCCATGGAGGGAATGTAAAGAGATTCTCAGCAGATGAACTTAATAGAGCTAAAATAGAGCTAATAAATAGAGCTAATAAATAGAGCTAAATCCGCTGATAATGCTGATTTATGCATTTTTCAAGTTACTCTCCATGTAATTGCGATTGAGCCAACTTCTAGACGTATCACAGTTAATGGCAGCAGTATTACAGTTAATGGGAGCGGTCCTTCTATTGGATAGCAGTGGGACTGAACTTATGGGTCATGTGTGAAACAGCCTGAAAATACAAGAGTAGTTGTGAGCAAGAAAACAGGCTGTGAAAATGAAAGTAATAAATAAACATTAAATGTTTGGCAGAGTTCTATTTGATTGTAAGGGAAAACCGTTGTGGCAACATCATCTGGTTTGGTCCATGAGTTGTTCTTTTTTCAAAGGATCTAGGTGGCCAGTGATATAGAAGAAGTTGAGAAATGTTCCTGGGTAGCATCTCAGCACATGCAGACATCTAAAGAATTCGCATCATATTCAGCAGCACAACTTCTTAGCACATTTTCATGCAGAACTTCAGAGACGATGTAATTCCTGACATGAAGATAAGATTATGGTGCCTAGCACGAAAGAAAAAATGATCACAATGATCAGTAATATATCTTGAGAGGCTTTACTTTTCATATTTTGATGCTGCTTTGATTAAAAAAAACAAAAACAAACCCAAAAACCAACAGAGCAGGAGACAATCTGAAATGTAGCATAATGTGCTTTTTCGAACAGAAACTAAGGGCTTTAAAAATTGCCTTTTTAACAGAATTAGAATGTAGGACCGAGGAACTAAACTAACCACAACAGAAGGGTAAAAAGGAAAAATCATCAAAACAGAAAGTACCTTTGGACTATTTCTTATTCTGAAAAGTGTGTAAGTGAGCATTTGCAATGGATGTTAACAGTGTAAAATCAATGGGGTGTTTTAGGTGCCTGGGGTGGGATAAAGGACATCTGATCTGGTGCAACAAAACCTGTGAATTCCTGTCCTTAAATAAAGATACTTATTGTAATCAGTTTACCTACAGAAGTAGAAGGAGGTTTGCTGATTTTGATGCAACTATTTGGTGAACAACTAGGCAGGAAAACAACTGTATCTTTTGGTGAAATCACTGTGACTGTTATTAAATATCAGCTGTGTGTCAATGAAGTGACGTGGGAAAAATATTAGTGGTAATCATTAGCTGGTCATTTCAGAACAGCAACTTTGTTATCAGTAAAATGTTCAATCTCTAAAATACCCAAGATCCTGCTCAGCTATGGCAGGACACAAATAGACACTTGAAGTTTCATGGCATAGGAAGAACATACACAGAATGAATTAACAAAGAGCATATTAAACAATCAATTAATGTTTTAACAATGGTGATGAGTAGCAGGAATACCATCTCTGTATGCAGCTTTATTTCCTCTAATATTGTGCAGGATTTTTTACCTTACTTATGTGTTGGTTAGTGGATCATCAGGTGAAGGTGTGACCTGCTAGCGTTTCTATGTCAGAGGAAAAAAGGCTGCTGTGTTTTGTTTTCATCTAAACTGTGCAAGTCTGTCAGCAAGACTATGTGGAAATGAACAGGAGACCAAAACAGGAGGGGAAAATAAGAGATCTCCATAAGATAAGGGAACCCAATTTATTATTTTTAATGACAGGCATATGGAAGAGACATGTATACCACAGCAGTAACAAGAAACAGTCTACCATTTAATAACTGTAGAAGATAGCATTTATTTTTATGGCAGGTCAAGAGCCCGATCCACAAAACAGATGAAACTTTGCTTTCATGAGCTCAGCAGGCCGGACCCATACCATGCAAGCCACGACTGCAGTTGGACTGGTCTTTGAAGTTAGTTGTATCTGCCTTCGGGTATCAGGCACATGAAGCCCGAGAACGCCAGGGGAAAAAAATCTTTAAAAAATTACGGTAGAGAAAGGGGGAAGTAGCATAAAGGAAAACAAAGACAAAATCCACATTCTTGTGGCTATAAATCAGTTCCAGTGACCCGAGTGAATTCTCTCTTGTTGATACTATGTGAGGCTGACCCAGGCAGACAGAAGTATGAATACAGTAGCCAATTGGGCAGAACAGCAGTGAGATAGGCATTATCTGTGTAATCTGAGATAAATTCCTTTGATTTTTGTTCAGTAAAAGCAAGAATTGCACAGTGCAAGCCATACAGATGAGGTCAGACTGGGTTGCATCTCTTCTGTGTGTCAGTAATCTACGTGAGCACAAGACATGGGTTTGAGGCTTTAATTTGACCTTGCAGATGTAGTGCCTTTTACTTCCTTGGTCTATGAAGACACTGTGGATTCTCTCTTACTCACTCTGGGGTTTTGCAGACAAGCAAATTGGGATGAAATGCCCAGAAGAAGGTTCCTGGCCAGACACACCTTTTCTGTCAAGGATGTACCCGCTTGGCTAGGAGGAAGTATCTATTATTAAAACAGATAGTTTATTTGGGTACATCAACCCTGTTTCTTCTTGCTTAGCTACTTTAAGCTACTTTCTCTTCAACTCGTTTCTTGGTATCTCTTCCCCAACTGTCCAGATTTCCCCTTTTGTTTTGGAATCCTCTTTCTGTGCTTTTCCCTAGAAAACTCACCATGCTCATACTCTTAGACCATCTCGCCTAAAGCAACATTACTGCTGATAATTCTCTCCAGATGTTGTCTGGCTCATGATCATCAAGCCAGGCACTTCCTAAGGTACTTACCTTCCATTAAAGAAAAAAAACAAAAACAAAATCAAAGACAAATTTCTGTTTAGACAACTAAAAAACCCAGACCAAAACACAGTTAGAACATTCAGGAAGTGCAAAACAAAGTATTCAAGATTCGCAAAAACATTAGCATGATACAATTCACATAACAGAAGAGTTAAGCCTGTTAACAAATGTAAGGAAAAGTAGTATGTGAATAATGTATGAGCAATATGTAAGTAATCAATATGACCGATAAAAAGATATCATGGCTAGAGACTTGGGTTTATTACCTGGTGAATTTCTGCCTTTTGTGTAAGAACAGAATCTGGATTTGCAAACACTTTTTCCTCTTCTGAAGAATTTCTAGAAATGCAATCTGAGGGGGTTCTCCATCTGTTACCAAAGCGTCCCAGACTTAGCAGGCCACATCTTTAAGGAGTAAAAGAGAAGGTCGGATCAAGGAGGAGACTTGGTATCTTCCATATTTGATCCTTTCACAGTTAGGGTCTCACGCAAGAGGGATATCCTGTCTTTCTGCATCAAGTGAACTCCATGTGAGCAGCAGGCAGTAGGCAGCCCAGCAGGTTTGAGGGGATATTGCTGTCTGTGACAAGGACTAGGGATGTGGTCAGGTCCACTCAGAGTGGTTGGGTTCCTGGCACAATGCAGGATGATGGAAAAGGAGCTTGCATCTCTAGAGGTTCTCCAGTGGGAAAAGTCACCGCCGTATCACACACATTGAATTGTTATGAAGACAGATACAGAGATAGAACTATCTTTTATTAAAGTTGTTTTTGAGCAAATTGTGCCTGGAAGATGAGTAGCTTGTGTCACTCATGGTGAGTGACATAAGTGCTCACTCCCTATGGTGACATGTCTATTTCTCCATTAAAATTACATGTCTTTTAGAAAGTATTCCTTTTTTCCTTGAATTCATCTGTGTCGGTTGCTCAAAAGGGCAAAAAGGTCAGATGAGAGCTCTTACACGATTATTGCTGATTACTATTTCTGATAGAAGAGGGGAATTCTTACTTTATTATCACAAATCTTTTCATAAGATTTGATATTTAGAAAGAGTTAATCTAAATGGGTGACAGCTGTCACAATGCAAACAGAACTATACATTGGATCAAGTGAAGAATTCTTTCTTTTTAATCAAGATGGTAAATGGGGAAAGATTAAGGGAAAAGAGTTTTTTTCCTATTTATCTTTGTATATCAAGGAAAGCCAAGAAAAGAGGTGGCTTTGATTTTTTTTTTGGTCCTTAATGTCCTTCTTATGCAGCACTTATCTCAGAAATTTCCTCACACCCTTCTCATTCTCTATCAGTCTGCAAATATGGCTTGGACCACAACTATAAAATATCCTTCAGCTGAGTTCCTTATTTCAGCTGAGCTCTGTAAAATTTCTGCCACTATTTCAGTCCTGTAAGATTCCCCATTGTGGGAGGCCTCAATAGCACGGAGCTGTTTGGTTTTGGCTCTGTCTATTGCCAGATGAAATTAATGACAACAGCTTTTCAAGTCTTTAAAGTACTGTCTGTTACACATACAAGTAAGTAGTGAAACAGGAAAAGAATGTGAGGGAGTATATTAATTTTCACTATTTCTTTTAGTCCATCTCAGAAATCTCTGTTCTTATTCTGTTTCTTCAAGCTCCTTTTTTTTTTAAATAAATTTTATATTTTGAACCAGATTAATACACCATGACATATTAAAAGACCTGACATATCCAGATATCTCATTGAATCTTTAATCCACAATAGTTTTGTATCTGAGCCTTTTTTTGGGAAATGCTGAAACTCAACACTTTGCTTTTATCTTGACTAACAATTTTATTTGTAGAAGCCGAGCTGTATCTGCACGTTTGGAAAATCACTGCTTATGAGACATCCTGCCCTGAAGGTTTCACAGACAGAGGGTCTGCAATCAGACCCTCTCTCTGACTTGTCCCTCGGTTGCTTTTTTTTGAGAATTCTACTTAATTTCTCATGGTCAAAATGAACAGCCATCAGCTGTCAGCAAGGCCTCATCAACTGTCTTCCCCTTGAAGACATTCAATTCACTAACAGATGAGCTGTAGGATCTTTACAGAGCATAAGTGCAAGTCCTCAATGTATCTTCAAGATCATACTTTAAGTGCCATGACTATAAGTTCCTGTTATTCAGTGAAATAAATTTCTACATCCAGAGACAAGAAGTCCAACCTTTACAGTTTTCAGGCTTTGCAGCTATCTGGGCTTTAAAATTTTAGTTTATTTGTTTCTTCTGGAAGAAAAACTACCTCTTCTTTGTGTCATCTGGATGAATACATCTAATGACATTATATTTGGTCCCATCTGTTCCTGCTGCCTTATTTACATTCAGACTTTCGATGATAGTACTCACTTCCTCCTTTTAAGTGGGTTATCCAAGAATTCTTTATTTTTCTTGTGGTTCTGTGGGAAAGAAATCCTTAAACCAATTTAAAAGTTGTTTGGAGAGTTGACCTGCGATCAATAAAACCTTTTGGTCTCAAATCACCCAGCATCTCTTCTCAACATGTTACCAGATGTCCCTTGCTGTCCCTTTTGAAGAAACTGCCATGTTATCGCTTTTTTTTTTAAAGCCCGTCCACCATCTTTCCCTTATATAATGTTTTGGATAATGCATTTTTAGTCTGGTTCTGTTTAACAGATTTGCAGGAAATCCAGTCCCTCCAATCCCTGTGGATTTATGCATTTTTTAACAAAACCTTTTAGTACCTTACTGCTTATCTCAGGCTGAAAGGGATGCACCAGGACTTTTTCTTCACTTGTTCTTGACTTTTAAATATGGAAAGCTTTACTGGTAGCTTTACCATTTATCCTTGCCTTACAAGCATCCCACAGAATTTTCTTATCTCAATGAGTGTACTGTTTTCTTTTAGATAACTCTGAAAAAGCTATAGATAGTTCTTTTGCTCTAAGTTATTAGCAGAGTTCCCTCCAGTTGCCATCAATAGAGTTTTTATTAAAATTCAGTTTTTTGAAATTAGGCATGAGGAGTGAGGATCCTGACTGACTGTCCAGAGAGATCAAAGTAACAGGATTTAACAAGCTACTAGTGACAAGGAACACATCAGTGCCTGAATACACATCACATGGTAGACAACAGTAAGAGCATCCCCTGAGTTAGGAGCTTACCGCCTTTTGAACATCACCAGCATCTAACAAGATGACTAGGTTTAGGATACCTTCTTATCTGCAAATCCTGATCACCTTGGTCTATGAAGGGCTGGATTCCTGAACTGACTCTTGTTACCTCTCCTGTCCTAAATTTTATTAAAAATTATTTAAAAAAAAAAGAAAGTGAAATGAAAGATGTTTGTCCCTGAATGGAACAGTATGGAGTTACTCTTTTAAGTTACTCTTTTAGAGGTCTTTGATCAGAATATATCTGCCATCTTCAAACGGCAGGCTTTTAGGATGAAAAGGAGGTATTAGACTAATAAAACTGCCACCCCTTTTCCTTTTGATGGCCTGAAGAGCAGTATGGTGTCTGTTCTCATATTGCGTCTCAAGCAGCTTTCATTGCTGGTCTGCAAAGGAGCTTCGTGTAATTGTACAGTTGTGTTATTATACATATTTTTTTTTAACTGCTTGTAAAACTTGTTGACCTAAGCTGGTCAACTATTTAACATTTAAAGGCATAATTTGAATTGGTTCATCTGTTCTAATGGCTTTCCAGCTGTTGCTTTTCTAACATTTTAACTTACGGGCTGTTATTCTACTCCTTTTAGCTGATACTTTTATTAAGAATTCAATGCTGCCTGTTGCAATAGCAAGCATCCCCTTTTATTGACAGAGGGGACTACAAATCTTCAGATAACTTTTCAGGCTTCTTACTACACTTGGTTTACTTCCTTGCTTCCTCTGTTTCATGCGCTATAGCCCTGCCCTAACATTCATTGAGTTAACTGTAGCCATTCTGAATTTCTCCTGGTTTAAATACCTTATTACTACCCTTCTGGGTTTCCAAGCACTGCTGAGTCCTGTGCCCTTCGGTGCACGACTGCAAATTTGAGTGACCAGAAATTACTCCTTAACAGAAGGTACTGACCGTTGAAGTGGAAGGTGCTTGTGAAATGGGGAGAGATGCTGAAAGAGTAGGGAAGGGAGGGCATCATTATCTTGAAAGCTCTGCCAGCCTGGCCAGTGGGGTCAGTTCCTAGCCTGCCTGACAGCCTACACAAAAAGCAGCTGTTTGCCTGCTGATGTGTGTCAGATCATTCAAATCAAATGAAGGACAGGGTTTAAAAGGCTGCCGGAACCTGAGCAGCAGCGTGTCCACTTCAAGATGGTGTCCCTCCACGTTGGGTGCCTGCTGTCAAGAGGAGGGTGTCCACTAGGAGCTTTATTTCTTACATATGGAGGGAGCCTCACCATCCGGGGTAACTTGGCAGTGCAGTAGACTTCAGGTGTCCCCAAAGTTTTTGCTTCCTTTGAAAGTCAAGGCAAGGAAGGCACCCTGCCTCGCTAGAGAGGTTTCTGCTGCCCAAACGGGGGAAGTGCTGCTTGTTATTAAGTCTCTTGAAACTGTGAGCAGTTGTGAATGCATGTTTGAAAGCAGGATATGCTCTACAGTGATATCCAGGGCTCATAAGAGATTTTAAAGAACTTTAAAGAGGAAATCGGACCTGATCAAGAGAGCTTGAAGATGGTAATTTAACAGGGGAACTCTGTATAGTTTGAGGGTGTCGCTTTCCTGTGTATTGATTTCTCTGTGATTCTGAACTAAAAAAAAAAGCATTAAGATATTAAAACCAGAGCTTCTGGAGTATGGTTTGGATGAAATAATGAAGTGGGAGAATGTGGCAAATTTGCCCATGCAAAGCCCACTGTAAGCTTTTCCTTAAAAAGTCACATCAAAGCCATAAACATTGCAAGATGTAAAGCCCGACAAATGTGCAAGCAGAAAAATACCTCTCCCTGTTCTTTCCATATGAGCCTACAGAGGAGAGTATAGGATAAGCTAGAACAGTAAACGCTCCCGGATGCAAAGGGAAATAGCAGGGCAACCTAAATCAGGACCTAATGCAAACATTAAATTACTCTTGAAGGCTTTGCTGCAAATTTACTGTCATATCAATGTATCTGAGAGCAGTCTTTAGCATGGAAGCTGGTGCAGATGTGTGGTCCTGATAATACCTCTCCTGTCAACAGACATCCTCTGGATTCATGCCATGGGTGGAGGAAGGTGAAGGACATTATGGAATTTGGTCCATCTGCACTGAAGGAAAAGGAACTTGCTTTACGTCTCAGGTTTTTTTCAGCTTCATTTCTGATTCAGAGTCCCGCTGGTTTTGAAGTTCAGAGGAGCTGAATAGGGTAGATAACTGATCACTCCTGTGATGTCTGCGTCTTTTTTGTAACGAAACTCAAAGAGAACTTTGGGCTTTCTAGCTTTAATAGCATCCTTTCGCAATAGTGGCTTTTTATTTTCAATACAAGTAAACACAAGTACATTGTGTACTTTGACACTGCAGCTCAAACCTTTTCCACTAGCAGCGGGGATATGCTGCAGACCACAGTCAACACAGACTGAATAACCTACTGATGGCTGCCAGTGGCCTTTGTAGGACTTTCTTGGTGTCATGCTGATTAGTTATAGTATTTTACTGTTTTTTACCTGTAAATTACATTGGCAGCTTAAATGTTTCTTTTACAATGCAAAGCAATATTAACTTTTTTTACATTTACTGTCATATGATATTAGGGAAAATGCACATGTTGAACTTCTATTAAATTTTTTTTTCTTTTAATATCCAAAGGGTAAAAGCCTCATACAGAAAATAGGCTGTGGAACCCCCTTGAAGTCATCACCATTATCCAAAGCCAAAAGCTTCTTCATTGTTCAGTGCTTGAATAGAAAAGCCTCTAAGTTCAATAAGCACATGGACTGAAGGAGTTATTTCTTTTTAATTAAGTCATCTGAGATGCCTGTAGCTTTATGGCATCCTTGTGTGGGCAAGGAATGGTCTTTGGCCCTAACAACATTCTTGGTTACTTTGATGAAAATCCACAGAACCCACCTATCTTCTAATCATGATAAGTATATCATAATCATGATATATGCAGTTTAATGACCAAAGAGATCATTGTGTTGTCTCATTCCCTTTCCATCCATCACAGATCGCAGCATCTTACTCAGTCAACATTTTATTTGGCTAACGAGTGTCTTCTAGAAAAGCATGTAGGCTTCATCTGAAAGGTTCAAAAGCTGGAGAATTCAGCACTGCCTGCAGCAGGAGATATCACCCCACTGCTAAGAACATGAGTCTTGTTTCCCTCAGAAAAGGGCTTCACCTTCCTGCATTGGTTCTTGTCATTCCTTCCTCCAGGAAAATAAAGAAATCTCTTATATTTCATGTTTTATACTGTAAGCATATTCCTGCATTGTAATTAAGTCACCCTATCTTCCTTGGGTATATGAAGCAGGCAGAGCTCCTTACATCTTTCTCTGTAACACATTTTTCTGCAGACCAGAAGTAATTTTTCTGTTTCTTTTCCCTATGCCATTGAGCTTCTAAACATCCTTTAGAAAATGTGTGTGCAGGACTGTGTACAGTATTCCAGTAGTAGTACCACTGCTTTAAAAAACTTAAAAATGTAGATTAAAACTACCTCAAAACCCCCTTAGTACTCTCCAGTTTAAACAGTTGCATGTTTTCTCCAGAGTATTGCACTGGGAGTTCATAATTGTGTTGCTTGTGACCCCCGACTCCTTTTTAGACACACCATCATTCCAAACACAATCCTCAGTTTGTACATTTGGCTCCCATTCGTTGTTCCTAAATATACAACTTTCAATTGCCTGCTTTAGCACGCCCTGTTTAACAAGATTTATGTTCCATAGAATTGTATGATATGGCTTTTTTTATATCCTTATTGTTTGGTTATTTTATGAATGGGATCCCTTCCTGGTTTTCACGTTCTTCTTGCCCAGAAGGAATACCAGGCTCATCAGCAGAGCTCCTCTGGTCATCCCACTCACTTCATACTATTCTAGCCTTTCAGAGTTCCCCTGCGTTTCCAAGATATGTTCAAGACCATCACAGCAGGCCAGAGAACCCTTCAGCCAAGTCTCTTAGAATTGTTGTGCACAAGTGGTCTCAGCCTGCCAAGTTGAATATACTCGCTCCTAGGGGACTGATCTGAATTTATCTAGCATCCTCCTCTGTTACTAATAAATATAGATGTTCTTCATCAGTCTTACATGGTGCTGTCTTACTTCTGAGTCCCAGGCATGAGTAATAGTTGTTTTGTATTTATACTAATGTATCTGAGTGCATTGATCTTATTAATTCAGCATTCTTAGTTTTATAGGCTACAAGCTAGTATTTATTGCTGTTTTCTGATGAAGCGTGTTATGCTTGTAAATTCCCTGATACATTTAATGCAGACTTCCTTGCTGGTTTTGGCTAATTTACCCTTGACTCATTCAGATCATTTGAAGCTCTAGCGAGAATTGCCTCTTTTGCCCATTGCTTCCCTCATGCTATGTCTTCCTACTTTTTCTCCTCCACAAATCCAAATTGTATTGGGACATTGAAATGTGTTGCTTCTAAACACAAATAGCCATGCACTTTTAACCAACTTTCGGGTCAGACTAGAGAACACAATTTGACCCTTGAACTGTGAACCACAAAAAGTGTTAATCTTTTGCCCCCTCCCTCAAGTAAACTATTTTTATGAAAGTGATTATCTTGCTGGAAGCTCTCACACCTGCTATCAGGAAGCCTTTGGTGTGTGCTAATAGTTTGCTGTAATACTAGAATTGCAGCTGCTTCTGCACTGGGGGCTCTCAGTCCTGCTGCCATTCGTGCCGACACAGGGCTTTCATTCTTTGGTCCTTCAGCCTGGGCTTGGGGCTACCAAGTCACCCCTGTTGTGATTTGGTGTAACAGGGTGCTGCCTCCACCTTCAAGCTCTGGAGAAGATCCCGATGTTCACTCAGTTCAGAGAATAAAATGTCATTTCCATTGGTTTGAATTCTTCCTGAGCCTGCTCTTCCCACCTGCAGCTGGGAATCAGAGTGCTGCTGTAATTGCATACGTTGAAACACGTATGGGAGGGAACCATTTTTCTTCAGGTCAGTGTTAGAAGAAAAAGGCAGGGGAAAGGAAGAAATAAGGGGAACTTTCACTTACTGACAACCACCCGGGGGGGTGCATGTTAATTTCTGCTCAGTACCCCCCCCAAAAAAATTGGTGAACAGGAATTATTTCTGGCATTGAAGCCTTCAGAGGCTGAGAGACTGAAAAATTACAACTACCTGGTGTAGAGAGAAAAGATAATTACCAACAAATGAATAGGAGGCTGAAGGTAAATTTTCTTGGTTCCAGTGATACAAAACCAGGGAGACACATTCAAGAACAAAATACCTGGTGCACGTAGCACAGATCACAACAGAACTGAGGGCTCCAGGTATGCCTGCAGTAAAAAATGCAACACATGCATAAAACACAAATAACAACAACAAAAAAACATAAAACACATGTCTTTTTCCACATGAAATGGTTCAAAATGTTGTCATGTGACTGTGTGAAATATCATCCTATGTAAATACTTAAATGGGTAGTAATGTGGTCTCTACTGTAATCCTCGAGATCTGCTCTGAAATATGCTGTGCTGGCTCTTTTCTCAGAGGTGATTTTCTTTGCTTTTCAAAACTGGACCAAAAATGGTTCAGTTGTTTGGAGAGACAAGGTTCAGTGAGCAGTTTACACATCCTAAACCCGAAATCTCCCACCTTTCCTGCAGGTCTGTAGGCTGGAACAAGAAGTGGACATTTTGCAGCGGGGTATTTCCATTCCACTCAGATTTGTTACAAATTACCGCCAGCTCATATTCATTTAAGATTTCTCTAGGCTTGTCCCATGAGCATTCTCCTTTGGTGGGCACAGCCCAGCCATACAACCCCTTTACCCTGCCATGGGAAGAAGCTTGGGAAGGTGCAGCAACAGCAGGATGCTGTTTCTCCTTCTTCCTAGGAGAAAGCAAGAACTAGACAGGGGGGAAATGGGTGATACCAGAGCTTCTTTTGCATTCTCTGGTTTGAACTGGATGTGTGTCAATGCATATATGTATACATAGGTACACAGAAATGTATACATACATTTGCATTTGCACAGGCCACCGAAACACAGGGAAGCAAGTGGATTTTCTGGGATTGTTTCCTTTGCTTCATTAAAAAGCAAACACTTCCCAATCTTCTTTCATGCAAGATGCATCCCCAAACCCTACATTGTCTTTAGAAACAGGCATATGTTCTGCTCAAATCCACTCATTTCACTTAAGAAAACAGCATATTGTAAAACTGGTCCAAAATAGAAGTTTTTCACAACACACACCAGCATTATCTCATAAATCATGAAGGGCAGCACAATCAAGATCTTTTCTCATCTCCCTTAGCCATTAGAGGTATTTACGGTGTAGGAGGCTGAAAATCCTTATATGACTAAGAAAAATGTAAGGGTTCCTGAGTCTTCCTGAGTGAGTAACAGCGGGCAATGAATGTGGCAGAGGACAGCAAGAAGAGAATTGAAGTTTTGTGCAAGCAAACATAGATCTGCCACCTCTAAAGCATCCAGACCTTGAATATTGCCCCAATTCTTTCTGTACTCATCATCAGTATACAGACAACTTGGTAGCAGGGATTATATTCACAACATGGTGGTAAGAGATGGTGAAAATAAAGCAGAAACTATTAAAAGGTAGATCAGGAAAACAGTCACATATTCAAGTGTCAGGAGTGTGGGACAGCAGAAGCGAAAAGCTAGATGTGGAATTACAGTGATGTGCAGCTGGACTGTTCTGGTGCCTTCCCTGCAGAAAACGTGCAGGCACAGCGCATTCCCAAGTGGGTTATAGGTACGTTGGAGGGACTGCAGAAGTGGTAGCCTAGTTTGTAGAGTATACATCAGAACAGTTAATGATTCTGTATGAAAATCCCTCTCCATTGTTCCTTTTACAATGATCCCTGTGACTTGGGCAGAGAGTAGGTTGCAGATGAAATAGGCTGTTTTGGCAGCTTGCCACTTGCAGTCTTCTTGAGGTACCTGTCTTCCTACTGCCTCCATCCTATGCATTCAGCTCACGTGATGAAGGGCCTTCTGATCTGCTGAAGTAAGTTGGAAGTCTATATAATCACCACCACAGATGACAGGGTTTAAGGACTCTTAAATAGTCATGGTTAACTCAGTGTATTTAGTCTATATAGTTTCTCTTCATTCACACTGTTGATAGCTACTCAAATAATTACTCAGGAGGTCCTGAAAACTTTGAACTTTAATAGTAATACTGGAAGTACATTAACTAAGGACTTTGCTACAAAGGGATATGCTGGAAAGTGAGTATGGGTTCATTTTTTGTGAGTATGGATTCATTTTTTAATGTATTAGCTAATTTACATGGACCTCGTGGGTAGCTGCTCTCTAGAGATGAAATGAGTAAAATCAGATCAGGGTCGTCTTAATTCTCAGTAGGGATTTCCACTTCAGTGGCTTAATGCAGTCTAGCAAATCCACTTTAAAGTATCATCTTCATTGCTTTAGAATAGTTTTCCTCAATATCTCTGTGCAGGTAGTCCCTCAGAGAAGAAGTGAAGAAGCAAAGAAGAACTTACCACCTTTACATTTACCTTCTGTAAAGGTGGTGAGTTTTAAAGTGGCAGGAATATTCTTGTCCAGATTTCTTGAGATTTATTTAAAAAATAAGGAGCTGACTTCAGGAAAAGTGAACAATGTACTCTTTACCTAGCTTGGAGAGTTCTTTGTAGTGTTGGCTTGCTTAATAACATTGCTTAAATAACTCTTTCTAATACAACCTTTCTGAAGCCAATGAGGAGTTTTTCAAATGCAGATTACATCCAGGCGAGCTTCTGGTGATAAAAGAGGAGATAATATATGCCAGAAGGAAATCTTCTTAGACTGTATGAGGCTGAAGGAAGGAGGCTAAATGAGATATTCGGCAGAAAGCCCTTCTTTTGGAAGTGCAGTTTGCTGTCCTGATAAAGGAGGGAACAGAACGTGTACAGAAGTTTTTGTGACAAAAAAAAAGTCATCATGGAAAGGAAAGTGATATGAAAAATAACATAACAAAAAAAATGGAAAACACGAGGTTGGGAAGATTGAAGAGCAAAACTACTCCTGCGTAAGGGAAATGCCAGGAAGGCGTAATTCAGGTCACATTGTCTACGTAAGAGTGAATTACGGAGCAAAACCAAACCTGAACTGGAATGCTTTTCTGTACTAACTATACCAGCGGTTGCTGATGGCTCTAAATTGGAAGTCAGTTTTTAGCTAATATGTTGCTAATTTTTTCCTCCTCTGTTAAAATGTTTTTCATTTTCTGCTGTGCTGAAAATATCTCTGAATAGGACCTTACAAATATTCGAACTTTTACCACAACCCATGCAGGCAGCGGTATGAAGAATGCTGGAGAAAATTGCTTTTGGCTTGAGGGACACAGAAGACAATGAGATGCTTCTTTAAAAAAAAAAAAAACCAAACAAAAACAGTCTAGTTTGCATTTTGTTATGGAGCAGACCACAGGACCTGGTTACGGGAATCATCCCACACAGAGACCCATCCAGCATCTCTCACTATTGGTTTGCCCTGTACAGGGGAAGAAGTACCAGTATTTTCGGTGGTGTTGGTGGGGAACAAGAAGTGTAAGCGGACAAACTATCACACACTGCTCTGCAAGAGGAGGACAGCTTCACTGCTTCGGTTTTCCAAGACAAAGTAAAATAGCTGGAATCCTGTCCTCTAGCAGAGGAAAAAATCAAGGGAAATCTTGCCTGCCACACTAGAGCTGGGGGAAAACAGTGTGACGCTGGAAAAAATAGAAAACTTGCAGTTTATAGCCAGGCTGCACAGTATATTGCCCATATAGATTTTCAGAAGTGAAGATTTTTGGGGGTCAGTGTTCACAGAATAGCTATTGTTGGCTTTTAATAAGGAGCAAAAGCAATTTGGAATAACTACTGCACAGAAATTGAATGTGCAGAGGCTTAAATCCAGACTCCAGCACCTGGCCTGAGCAGTCGGGCCAAGTGGTGGGCAGGGAAGTGGGAGGAGCGGAGGGAAAGAAACCTTGGGAAATGCTTTGAACCCTCTCCACAGAGTCTCCACAGTCTCTTTTGTACCAAACAGCAGCTGAGCAGGCCCTGCTGGCAGCAGCCTCTTTATTTCTCCTCCTGGCCACCTTTGTCAGCTTTTCTGCGGGGGCCCCACGCAGCCCCAGGTGGGGCTTGTCTCCCTTTGGGCTCCTTTGCACTGAGCGAGTGGAATGATGGTACTGGGTGGGGATTTTTGCACATGAGTCATGAAATGTGACATTTGTGATTCACTAACTCCTTTTGCAATTAGATTATTTTACTTTAAAAAAAAAAAAAACAAAACTCTGATGCCATTGCTTCTTTTTGATGTTTTCTGCTTTGGTTCGCTCTTTCCATTTGGTAATGTGCCTCAAGTAGTGTTTTGTCAGCCTGGCTAACAGTTGCTTTCGCTGTCCTCTGCATGGTCCAGGACTTCATCCAATATTTTGTGTCTTCTTCTGGTTTTCATCCAGATATTCTCCAGCATTTTCTGGAAGGTGAACTCCCCACCTTACATACACTAGCTTTCATGCATAGTCCTGAGGTTTCTCGTTGCAGGTTGAAAATTGAAAAATGAGGGCAAAAAACCTCCTTGGAAGCAACTTCCTCAATCAATAAATCAAGGCACACATTTTTCAAAACTGCCTGTGGGTTTTTTTTGGAGGAAAAACCTGAATTGCTGCGTGTGCTTATTTGGTTTGCATAGTGTTTTATAGATTTCTCACTGTTTGCCTTTAAAACCTGTTTTAATTGAACACAATCACAAAAACCGTACAGGCAGAACACCGGTTAGACATTAAATCCTAATTTATGCCTGGGCTGCCTTAGCATGCAGTCAGATGAATGGCAATTACAAATTATTGCATGGCCGGCACACTGTGCAATGCTGAGAATTCGGACCACAAGGTTCACCTCTGTAGTTCTCCCACTTCCCTTCCTCTACTCTTGGAAAGGAAAAGAAGAGAAAAGAAGAGAAAAAAAAAGAGAAAAGAGAGGAGAGGAGAGGAGAGGAGAGGAGAAAGAAAGGAAAGGAAAAGGAAAGGAAAAGGAAAGGAAAAGGAAAGGAAAAGGAAAGGAAAACAAAAGATGTGAAGCTGTTGTTATGAACAAACTGCTTGTGTTGCATATCTGCATATTGTGTTGCTTCTTCCCTGGAGTCCGTAAGTGCAGCTTCTAATGACATTGCTCCAGCTGCAGGAATCTGCTTGGTGAAAGAGGAGGAGGAGGAGGAGGATGGCTGCTGGCCATTTTTGTTTTCTGACGTGCATGGGTTGAAGAAAGAAGAATCCCTCGTGGGATTTGATTTAGATGGTTTTGGCAGCTGTAAATTACTCACAGCATGCTGCAGAGTTTGTGCTACGAGATATTTTCAGTTCCGTTGAAATCTCATGCTAAAAAAAAAAAAAAAAAAAAAACAACCCTCACTAAACTTGAACAAAAATAAGGCAGCAGGACAGGAGATTGCTGCAGATGACTTTCAGCTGGCTCGTGCCTGCCTGCTCTATAGGAGGAGTTTTAAGGAGCTGGATTCACCACTTAGGGAATCCTGAAGAAACAGCAGTGAGTGGCACCAAAACATTGGTTTTCACCATCAACGGCAAAAAAAGTGCTTTTCTTTAGACTATGCATTACACTTACAGAGAGTGCTGTCTGTTTGTCTTAAGATTATGCTGCAGCACATGTTTTTAGAGGAATCAGGGAGTAATGAGTTAGTGCTTTCTAAAACATTGTTTACTTCTGTGGTTATGTCCTGAAGGCCATTTAAGAGTGATTCTTAGTCAGAGGGCAGAGCTGCTGCTTATAAATTGTACCTCCACAAATAAGCAAACAAATAAACAAAAACCTGTGCTAAAATTAAAAACCTCTTGTAATCCTAGAAGCACTGTGTGCAAATACCTCTATTTTGTGGAGGCCTTCTCCTAGAGTAATTTCTGCTTAAAAAAAATATTAAGAAAAGTATTCTTACAACTTCCTATTTCTACTACTGCAGTAGAGCCAGAGTAGCAAGAGAATTGAGATTCCTTTTCATCAGGAAAGGTGTTGCTGCAATTGCAAGAATGAAATCTGTTTCAGTGGAGGAGAATCTCTTGGAAGGAGATCAGCTTGGGTCTGAAATCCTAGGCCAGCTTGCTCCCTGCAAAACCCAGAGAAACATCAAACAAGAAAACCTCTCCAAATTTGCTTTGCATGTAAATTGAGAAATTGAATGGACTTAACCTAGGGATGACTGAAGGTGAGGAACACAGGTATCCATGCTGATACTAGTTTTTCAGAGCAGTTGTGCTCTTTCAGGACATTCTGCACTGTATCAGGCATGTGGCTGTACAACCTCCCACACCAAACAAGAGCTGCTCACTTTTCCTTCCATCTGCGGGATCATTCCAGCATCAGTTCTTACTCCACAGCTCTTCCTGGTACCTACTTTGTTTTTCTGTTTCCTCTATCACTGTATATAGTACAGAGTAAAATATTTTACTAAATGGGAATATGCAAGATACTTCAGAAAAATACATGGACATTTTAATATTGACATTTTTACAAATGTCAGCGCAAAAAGTGTTGTAATCCTCAAAATGAAACGGGGAGTTGGACATAGTTTCAGTAATGAAACAACAATAATACCTCTTTGATACACTTCTGCTTTTACAAAATTGCATATTCTGAAGAAAAACTATTTCATCAGCATTCTTTGACCGGCTTCAGTTGTAGTTTCATTTTATCATAATTTTCTCAACTAAACTAGAACAACAAAGAATCAAGAAAAATGCTGGTATGTTGTATTAGTAAATTAGTGTTCTTGAACTTCCAGCCTTCTTGCTGCCTTTCTTCTCTCAGCAGATCCTTTGCTGCAGGTACAAATGCACACATACCCGCACACCCATCCCTCTGGCTGGGCCAGACAGCTTTCGGTCTTGCTTGATGACTTTAGATTTGTGTCATAGTCAATCATCTATCTCCATCTCCCTCTGATGCACTCCTGGATAGGAGGAGAAGCACTCCTGCATCAGGAGAAAAGCCACCTAGCACCTGAAGAGATCTTCCCTAGATTGAACAAAAAGCCAAAATAGAAATCATGTCAGGTATTCATCCCACATTTTCCTCTCAGGGCCAGGACAGGACTTCCAAAGTTAGTTTGGTACTGTGGGTTATGGTGGCTATGCAGAGTGAGCAGGGTCACTGTGGTTCATAGTTACAAGCTTCGGCACTGTGCTCAAGGTGCATAGATATAAAGATCATTTTAGGCATCCTGGATGTTTCAGTCACAATCCCTGTTTTAGAAATGCTCCTAAATATTTCTGTTAGCGAGAGTCCCCATGTGGTGCAAAAGGAAGATATGTGTGGGGTCATGGTTGCCCTGTAGCCTGGTAAGGCACCGTGGTTATAGGCTTCTCAAGAAACTGATGTTAGAGGACGTGGGACTCAACCAAGCCTTTTGCCAGCAGCCCCTCAAGCTCTGTTGATCAAGAGGTGTTGGTAGACGAGGCAAGAAGGAAGAAACAATGTGGACCACAATAAATTCTGTTGTTATTGTTAATTTTGTGTAAGGCATCTTGACCCACCCTCTCCCTGCTATCAGTGGAATTTCGAAGGCAATACAAAATATTTTCTCCTGTTCCTCTGCTGGATTAACAGCTGCAAAAGCTGGGGTGGCTGAGCAGTTTTCATCCCTGTGATCCTGTAAGAGCTTTCTGATACTGGAGGCTTCTGTTGGTGGAGAAGAAAGAGATCATACCTCAATTTGGGGCCAAATTACGTGATAGTGGTTTCATGCCCTCATTTGTTCTCTTACACATTGCATGTTTTCCAAATAAATCCATAATGGCTTCTGGCTGAGCTTCCACAGGATGGTAGGGGAAGTACTGGCTTTGTCTGTCTGAGTAGGTCCCCTGCCTACTCCCAAAGTCCTCTGCAAGAGCTTGCTACATTGAGATGCAAATGTAGGAATATTTTCTCCAGTATATTTCAATAGTGAGCTCATTCTCCTTTGGTTTGCTGTCTGAGCTATACCTGTGCAGAAAGATTGCACAATAGAGAATTATTAGAAAGCTCTAGTTATCACTGTAAATGAGGAAAAATGCCATTGAAGTTGCCAGACTGAGAAGAGAACTGGAGTTACTTTGTACTGAGTTAAATGCACACAAAAAATACAGTAGTAGGTTAAGATTCAATATTAGAAGAGTTTCATGTATTGTCTCCATAATCCAGCATATGTGTCTTTGTGCCCACCTAAGTGTGGTTGTCTGTTTCATGCAATGTGGGCATCTTACAAAGGTATAGAAATTATACCTAGGGAATACTGGAAAGCTGTTCAAACTGTTTAGCAGTGCCAAAGTAATTTCTGAATTTCAGCTTGACTTGCATTTCCCATAATCTGTTTTCTCTTTATGTTTTTCTTTCATGTCTTTCTAAGATCCTTTTAATGTCTTTATGTTTATCTTGCTTTGTTATTTGCTGTATGCTTTTTTAATGCTGTGCTGTTATAGCTCTTTACTGTCTTTTCTTCTCCTAATCTCTTTCCCCACTGATCTCTTCAGCTTTTTCCCATTTTCTTTTTCCTGTGTTTTCTCCCCTTTCTTACTGCTGTGCAACCTGCAGTGTTTCTATCTGTTTCCTCCAGAAACATCTGGACTCAGGATGGTCTTAAGAGTTTTGAGGGGAACATGAGCCGACAGATCTTTTAGTGATTCCTACAATCAAAGCCCTAATTTTAGTAAATAAAAAGTATTGTAGCCTTCCCTGTGGCAGGAGAGGTGGCTCCTGAGTGTTTGCATTGGCTTCCAAGTCACGTAGGAAATTTTTGAGGGTGTTTTCAGTGATTCAATTTATTGGTTACTAAGTCTGCAGTCACTGAATTATTTTGTGTATGTGTGGGCAGATTTTGTCTTTTTGCTTTATTTTCCCCCTATTCTTTTATTTCATTATGTCTTTGGCTTTTTGTTTTTCTTTTGCTTTTCCCTTCTCTTAAATTATTTTTCTCCCCATAACACTGCGACATTATTTATTTCCATCCACTTTGTCCTTACGGGTCTTTTTAATGTTGCTTCTTATACCCTTTTTCTCCTTGTATTTGTCTTGCTCTTATTGTCCCTATCATACTTTATTTGCTCCATTTAAAACTATCAGAAAGGAGAGAGTCCCATGCCTGTAAGGAACATGTTTTTGTGATACTAAAAATACAATTTTGGAGTGTTCAGCTTAGGAGGCCTGAAGGTTGCCTTTCCTGAGACAATAGCTGAATTGGACCTAAAATTCACTGGTGTTTGTCCTGTAATGGTCTGTGCTGGATGCTCTGACTTTAGGAGCAGAGCAAGGAACCTCACAGGTAATTAGTGACAGAATGAGAGGGAATGGCTTCAAGCTCCAACAGGGGAGGTTTAGATTGAACATTAGGAAAGAATTTTTCACCGAAAGAGTGGTCGGGCATTGGAACAGGCTGCCCAGGGAGGGGGGGGAGTCACCATCCCTGGCTGTGTTTAAGGGCCGTTTAGATGCAGTGCTAAGGGACATGGTGTAGGGGAGGACTTTGTAGAGTAGGGTAGATGGTTGGACTCGATGATCCCAAGGGTCTCTTCCAACCTGAACGATTCTATGATTCTGTGATTCTACCACTTGCCATTGCAGATGGCAAGGGAATGGGGAAGAGTGTGAAGGGATGCAGGCTGGCAGAAGGCATCTCCTGCCCAGGCTCCTCCTATACGTGGTGGCTTTCAGATTTCTTTTCCCTTGGAGCCTGGTTTCTTCCTTCCATGCCCAGGAATGCTCTGTGCAGGGCGGAACATCCTTTCTGAATGAAACGCGTGAGTGTGAAAGCTACTGAACTGGTGCTAGCATTAACAAGGTGAGGTTGTTTTAAGACTATAACATGGAGCTATCTGCTATAAAGCTGGTAGCACTGCTGTAAGCAGTAACCTGAGATGGTTTGTGCAAGTCCTCAGGCACCGTCAGCGAGCCCAACTCTGCCTTCTCTGCAAGGGTTCCCTGTTTGTACAGGGAGGGAGTTTGGCTGATGGGGAATGTAAATGGATTTACTGCTACTTCGAGGCAGCAACTGTGGATAAATCATAGCCCCTATGAGGCAATGACCCAGATCTGAGCAATTCTGGTAAGTGTGATTCACCTTGGACTTCCTAGGATGTTTCTAGCACAAATGAGCACAGGCACAGGGAAATAGTCCTAGCAGTGCTTTGAGGGCATTGTATATATGTAGATGTGTGTGTCTTTGCTCTTGGACATGTGTAACCCCTCGTGGAAGCCTTCTCAAACCAACCTTGGTCTAAAATAAGTCAGAAATTGCTCAAGCTCATTGAAGAAGCTGGGATGTAGTTATCTGTGACAAATTCTGCATATAATTGCTCTAAATTGTAAGCAGAAACTAAAGCATTTATTGGGATCTGCTCTAAAACAGTCCGTGCTATGACAGAGGTTTTTTGCTTTCTGGTGGTTTGTGCTCTCAAGTCAACCATGCTGCCTGATGAAGTTTGAAAGCTCTGTTCATTCTTAGGCAGACTGTGCTGGCCTGTGTCACTGACTTGTATGAACTGTAACATGCTTCTTGCTCAAGAGTTGTACGTTTCTGGCACATTCTTTCGAGTGCTTTACAAACCTTTGAAATAAAAAGCTGTAGATCATTTGAACGCATAAATAAATGGGAGGAAATCATATGCAGTGTGTCACCAGGATATACAGTCTAAGGATTGTGAAAGAAATAAAGTGTGAAACAGCAATGATACTGTAAGAGAGATATAATAAAATCAGAAAAAAACAGTGGGTCAGGTGCTAAGCAGCCTGAAGGCTGCTTTGCTCCACTCCAGCGGCTCAATATAGCAGTTAAACAAACATTTTACAGCTGGAGGTACACATTCTCCAGATCCTCTGAAGTTGAGTGCTGTGCCACTCTCGCTGCAAGGGTGAAATAGTAGCACACAGTCCTTGCACCGGCAGCCTGCAGGACCCACTCAGAGGGTCAGTGTGTGGGGCTGGGACAGAAGCAGTATTCACTGTGTTAAGGTTTAGATGTTCAGAGCTCCTGCTTAATTCCCTGCCAGTTCCAAAACACCTCCGCCCAGTCCTGCATACAGCAAGGGTGGGGGAACCACAAAGGGATGCTGAAGCCTGTGGAGCATCTCCTGGCTTAATTGAGACAACTAAGAAGCTCTTTTTATCTTTGAAATACGTTGCCTCCTGCAAGCAAATATTGGTTTTCTTGCATTAGTGGAATTTCACAGGAAATTATGTATTACAGGCAAAAAATGCAGGGGGAACGTTTATAAGGTAGGTCTCAGCTCTGTCCCCTGGTGCCTGTGCATTACAGCGTGACCTCAGCACCACTGTACCCGATTTGTTAATTAACGAGGCGAAGTGATGTATTTTTTGCATCTGATCTCCTTCACTCATAGTTGCTGGTGTGCATGTGCGTTTATGGATATTACGCTTAAACTTGACTGTAGGGGTTTAGTTACAGGGGCGTCGTTGCACCAGATCTTTCTCCCCATGGGATGACATTAATCAGTTCAGTGGGTGATGGTGGTGGTTGGCAAGACTGAAGAAAGGGTTGGAGGGGGAAGAATGACCTGGCTGTGTAAATGTTTGCTCCCGTATGTGAAAGGTGCCACAGGAGAAGTCACAGAGGTGCTTGCTTAGGTCTGTAGTGCCTCCGTAGCTGGGAATAACTGCTGGCACTGAGAGCCTTTTAATGTCTTCTGTGGGTGTATGGGGAGGAAGGAAAAGGTTAAGCAGGTCCTTGAAAGGAGAAGATTTTTTATTTTTGTATGATGTAGTAGAAAAGGAGAAGAAAGTGGAAGGATGGGATGCAGCAGAGGGGTCAGTTGACAAAATGGGAAGTTTATCCTTGCAATGGATCTTACAGATTTATCCTAAAAAGGCACAGGTTTTGCTCATGTTGCACCAGTTTCACAGCACAGAGACAAGATACTGTTTATAGATGGTTTTTAAGAAACCAAATCAAAGAGAAAGGACTTCTCAAAGCCTTGTAGAGAAATGTGTTATGCAGGAAACCCAGAGGAAGCTCCAGCTCTCCTTATGAGCCTGAATGTCACACCTCTAGGTATGGATAATCTCTGGTAATGGCTCATCACGTGTCTCACAGACAGCATGGGCACCTGGCAGAGTTGCAAACGAAGTGAGGAATGGAACTTTGTCCGAGCAGTTTAGTCTCTTTTTTTTTTTTTTAAATGCAGTCTTCCAGAATGAGCATTTCAGAGAAAACATTTCCTTTTGTTTATTTGTCTTCTTGTCTAATAGCCATTAGTACTTTGTATCACCCTCTGCAAGTTGACCTACACATTACTTTTCTTGAAGCTTCTATCACTGTAATATGAAAAGCAACTGATTCTTTAGCTCTGATAAAGTCCTGAGATTTTTTTTTTACATCTAGAAGCTCTCCTTGAACTCTTGACTGTTGGTCTTAATAGAACTTTATTATGTTTGCTCATTTTGATGGCAAATGAGCCCCCGTAGACCAGGAAGTGGCCACTTTTTTTGACTAGTAGAGTAATGCTTTTGATATTGCAAAAGGTAGCGTTGGCCTGTTCATGTAAAGAATAGCAACATACTTCTTACCTATTACTTGCTCTCCTGTATGTTTTGCCCTAAGGGTTAGATAAAAGTAGGTGTAGGTATAAACAATTTGGCTTTAAGCCCTGCTACTCTTTCCATTCTCCAGAGTTCGATAGAAATGTGCATTTATGCGGAAAAAAAAGCGTAATGTTCCCACAGTAATTATTACCATGTTTTTGTCTCATGAACCTGTGGATGTTGTACTAGGTGTTTTATATGCAAGTGTGCAGTGCCCATTTTAGGTAAAGGGGTGACAAACAGAGCATTTGGACCAGAAATGGTGCTGTCTGTTAGGCACAGAGAATGGAAGACACTTGGATAGGCTCATGAGATCTCAGCTTTGGTTCAGTCAATGTCTCTGCACAAAGCTAGTCTCAGTTTTGAAAATGCAGTGTTAGCACCAGCAGGTCTTTAGGACATAGCTTGTGGGTTACAGAGTCTTTCAGCACCACATCAGAATCTGGGTCAAGCCTAGCTCAGGGGGAATAACAGTTATCCCCAACTTCATGGATGCACAGTGATACGTCTTTAAGATGAGCATGATGAGTCTCAGTTCCTCCTCCTGCTGCACAAACTGGCTACGCAGTCTTGTCCTCTGCAACAGAGATGCTCTCTTTCTGTGTGCTTCTTGATGGCTTAGCATAACGATTGTCTGACACCAGGTAGTCCCTCACATAAGAGCTCCTACCAGGGCCAAAATTGCTCCATGGCAGATGTGATGCTTACAGAAAGCTATTCACACCAGACATTCTACAGCATTAGAATTTCTGGCCTGGTAAATGATGAATATTTTGTAAGGTAGGCTAGATAAACTATGTCAGGGAAAAGCTTTGGATGGTGAATTCTAAGGGGGATTTTTTAACCTGTTTTTCTCCCAGTCAAAGAATGTTTTCCACTGGTACCTGATGGGTAGGATTGAGACACTTTTTGGGTGTCAGGGTGGGAGGTGTGCTGTTGCTGAGGAGAACCCTTGTGGTGGACCTCCAAACAAAGCTTGCTTGTTTGTGGACTTGCTGAATTCTGTTGAGAAAACTTTGAAATTTGAGTTGTATGAGTTTTATGAAGGAAGGGGAGCCTAGAAAAACAGTGCCTTTACTGAAAAGTAGGAGCAGCTGTCTTGTAGCACCCTTTGGTATACATTCTCCTTTTCTTTCTTTATGTGTAGCTGACAACATTTATTACTGTATAATGTGTTTCCTGCAGGGTAGCAAGGGAACAACATGATGCCATATTCAGAGGTGGAGCTCAACTGGCTGGTTGCAGGAGCGCTGTGCTCATGCAGGTGTCCCATGATACGTGCAGGAGAGAACCATGGCCTTTCCTGGGGTGAGGGAAAGCTCTTTGACACAACCTTCCCTGAAGAAGGGCATTGCTACGGCTCAGGTTTCCATGGGGAGGACAGCGTGTGCCTCCTGGTTGTGCTGTGGTGCTTGAAACACCAGGGACCCGAGCAGTACAAGTTTTGGGGGTGTGAGGGTGGATGAATTTGGCAGTGGTGGGTGGCGTGGATATGAGTGGGACACCATAGGTTGTCCTAGCGATATCTTGCACAGGACACTTGCTTTGTGCTCCAAGGGTTTCTCTGCATGGGAGGTTCTTATTGATTTTTCTTTGATTGCCAATCAGTGTTAGGTATCCTTTGCTCAAGAAAAAAACCCAACCCAAGATCATGCTTGCTATTGAAGTAACCCAAAAGTGTCCATGGCCTATAAGTCCACGTGGACATGCCTTGCTGGATTTAGAAACACCAAAGTTATTACACAAAGCATGTCTCATGGATGTGACCTTCTCCATTCCTCCCACTCGGTAAACAGTGGAATTGGTTATTCTCTAGCTGTGTCTTCCTTGCAAGAAAGGCACATTTTTTAGAGTAAAATAAAATAAAAAAAAGAAGTTATCTTTGTTTCTGTAAAATACTTGATATAATGATCTTGATGATCTTGTGAGGGGCTTGTCCCAGTTGCAGAAAAAGTAATAGAGAGGCAGGGGATGTAATAGATGTAATGTTGGGTTTGCTTTGCTACCTTCTGGAGGAAACACGTTGCTCCTGTTTTCCAGTGAGGCCACCAAAGTGCATTAGTTTACTTTTCTGTAAATATCGTAGCTTGTTTTAGCAGTAAAAAGATACCTGTGGCTGCAGGACTGGCATTTTGCAAAGACACCTTGAGATTCAACCATGGAAATAGCCATTTAATTTCAGCCAACCACTTTTATTTTCTTTTATTTTCTTCCTTTGTGTCTCAGTGAAACTTGCCCGCAACTGTACCGTGTTGTTAGTGAGGAGTGTTGTGAGACAGGCTGTCTGCTCAGAGCTGGGAGAAGAAGGAGTCTGCAGATGGGTGAAAGGAGAAGAGAGAAGAAGGAGTCTGCAGATGGGTGAAAGGCTTTTTAGTACTGTTTCTTTCCACCTAAACACTGTACAATTTAAACAAAGAAAAGACTCTTCAGCCAGGATTCTGAGCGCCTCATGCAACAGAAGGCATCCTGTTGGAGCAGCCCCACATTTCTCTGTTATGTCCATATTTTCCTCTGACATGAAATGGAAGTGGGCAAACAAGCTGCTGGGATGGGTTGAGAGGTCCCTACTTCCCTGGTGCACAGAGGACATCATCTGCTCTGCTTGAGAGCTGTGGAAAGGGAGGAAAAGAATTGTATGGCATTGAGGACATTACCCTGTCTCAGTGTCATTCCTTCTGCTGCCTCACCTCTGAGGTGTTTTGTGGTGCTTCCTGGGCTGTCCTCTCTTTGCAGCATTCAGTGTCAAGAAGCCAGTTCCAATAAACTGTCCTAATCCCTGGCCTCTTCCTTCCCCTTTCTTAATGTATACATTTGTTTAACTTCTGTTATATCCTTATTTTCTTCCCTTCCCTCCCTCTCTTTCCCTGCCTGTCTCACGGAAGAGCAGCCCAGCTGGTTCTCGGAGCCTGCTGGGCTCCAGGCTGGAAGGGGTGGGTCACGGTTTCTCTTTGAAGCATCACTGCGGGGCTTCGACACCGTGCGAGGAGAGGAAATTGCTGCCTCCGCCTGTAGCCACATGGTCAAGCTCAGCATCATTAGAGACAAGCTTGGGCTGCGCTTCACATCCAGTCTTACCACACAAGAAGAAGGTGACAGAAGTATGATCGAAGGGAAGGTGGAGAGATGGGGAGGAAAGTCTGTTTTGAAACTATCTTTTCCTTCGCTTTTCCCCCATGACAACTGGTGGATCTCTTAGGAGTTTAGTGCTTCTCTCCAGCCATGGCATGCTGTAGGATGGTAAGGGCTGAAAGGAGCTGTTGAGCCACAGATGGCAGCATTTCGGCAATAAGGAGGGAATGGGAGGGTGCACAAAAGCACCAGAGATAATAAATTAAGTGATGAAACAATATGTTTAGAGGCCCAAGAACGGATGTGCTAATTGGCTGCTCGTGTACTTATATGCCATTCGTAATTAAACCCCAGTGAAAGTTAAAACTCTGCTTTGTCTGTCTTCTCTTCTGAGATGCTTTGGGCTGAGCAGTGTGAGAAGTCTACAGCAATGTCTGGGAACGATGTGATCGATCATCTGTATATCAGAAAAAGCAACGTGCTTTTTTGTTAAGACCTTTCATGTGGAATATGATAAATGGTAACATGCACCAGTAGATACCTAGATCCTTGGTGTGTTGGTGTCCATGGGTATCTTTGAATTGACTTTCCATTCTGCCTACTTTCCACAGTAGCACACTATCAATTTTCTCTGTGCCACAGTTGTTTGTGATGGAAACCTCTAACTGCAGGAAGAGTTTCTCAGTGTGCAAGCTCTGATGCTGGATGGCAGAGTGAGGTTGACCAGGGCTTTTTCGGAGGAACAAGAAGACTGCAAAATCAATGTGTTATTTGCATATTTGTTTATTAATGAAATGGTTAATTATAAAATCACTACATTTACCCTTCACAGCACAGTGAGATATGTAGAAAAAATCACATCATTCAGACCTGATATTCCAAGACACCCAGAATTCTGAGAGGCTGTTGTTACATTGAAGTATATTCATTTAGCTGTCAGAGATTTTGCACACTTGGGATCTGGAAACTTGATTAATTTAAACTCATATCCTGAAAGCTGAAGTAGAAGATAATGGTGAAGTAAATTCTCGTTGTTTTCTACTTCAAAAATACATGGAATATTTACATTCTTACTGACAGTTGAGCTTGAAAATTTTGACAAATTTGCAGATTTTCTTTCCACGTGAAAATTTTCATCCTCCTTTTCTAACCAGAAGTTCTAAAGCAATCCAGTAGAATGCTTCACATTTCTTCTTCTTATCTGCAGTAAGACACGGCAAGCCATTCTTCCTACTATCAAAAAATCTAACGTTTTAAAGAGAAGATGGTTGGAAAAAACCTCAACAAACTCAAAATATGCATATAATTTTCCAAGTGTAATACACGCTTTTTAAAGGTTTTTAAAGAATGGGTTATGAAATGGTTTAGTTCTGCATGGTTGAAAATGTGTGGATATTCAAACACAGAGAAAATTACTGCCACTGTTTTTGACATTCATAATGGATGCTATCTGAGGTCATGGAAGCCAACAGGTTTCTGAGGTCACCACCATTGCTTTTTCTGAGCTTACCACTGTAATTGCAGTGACATTGGTGGTGAGGTAATCAGGCAAACCTGAGACCTTTACAGCTTCAGAGCTTCCAGACTGAGTACATTGCAGTGTATTTTGCTGTAGGGTACAGTTTGTTGAGAACATCACAGTGGGGGTGTCCCATTGTTTCCAGTGTGCTGAACTGGGAGTCAGGCAGGTATAAACTTTCTGAATTAAAGTATTTTTCATAAAATGCCAGACACAAACTGTCAGAAGGTTTTGCTCACATTCTCCTTGCACATATAATTTAGATTAGATGTGGATGAGAGAAAGAAAGGAAAACAGACTGGAAATTTCCTACATCTAGAAATGCTGGATTATGCAAGTATCAATTTTTAGTATTAAGCAGTGGGATGTTTTTAAGTTAACAGATATCTGGGTATTTGGATGTGATTGTTAATTCCCTTTTATCAGCTTTATTCTAACATGACTTCTAGCCAGAAAGTGGAAAAGTGTGCCTCATAGCAGGTAAGGGCATGTAGACACATGTACAGGAATGGCTGAGAAATAAAGAGGTGTATATCTACATGCACATTATGTGCAACATCTGTGAAGTGTTTATGTCAAGAGCTATTCATGCCCTGTTATTCAGAAGGGACTAAATATGTGCTTTAAGAGTAAGTGCAAGTGCTTGGTTGTATTTCTGTGTGTGTGACTGTGAACGCCAGGTTAAGAGCACATATTTCTTTCAGTGAAGTGGAAAAGGTTATGCACCTCTTCAGTGGATGTATAGATGAAGTGTTTGTGAGTTTTATAAAGATGAATGAAGTTCATGGGGTTATTACAGTTAGCTTGTGATCGCCAGATGTTGGACTATGCGTGTACACGCATGCTGGTGCATCTGTTGTTTGGATAATAGGATATACACATGTGGGACAACTGTGCAGTGTAGGTGTTATTACACTCGGGACCAGAGCTTCAGCGGGCGTAAATCAGGGGGGTTCAGTGGAAGTCAACAAAGTCCATCAGTGTGGGCTTCCTGGAATCAGTGCATGCGACCGCATGTAGGGATTTTGACGTGCGGGGTTGCGGTTGGCAGAGGGTGTCAGGATGTGACTTTGGGAGCTTGAGCTGAAGGCAGTAAGAGAAAAGAGAAAAAAGCCAAGCCACAAATACACATCCTTGCAAGGAGCAAGGATGTTAAGGGAAAAGGAAAGAACACGTGCACCGAGACTTACCCTCCAGGCTAAACCACCAGTTCTGTGCTGCTGTTTCTCTGTGGAAGTACATGGAAGCTGTGAGATTGTCAAATATTTTACATAATTCAGTTGCTGGCAACGTCTGCATTAACAAGTCATGCAGCCTGACAGGAAAAGATCTGCAGAGTGAAATCGTTGGTGTTCAAAGACCTGGTGTTCAGACTGTCCAGACTGTCTGACTTTTGAGTAGGGTTAATTTAATTTAATTGCTGTGGTGGAGTTGAGGAGGGCCTGGAGTCTCTCTCAGCCATGACCTCATTCCTCGTTGCAGTGCTGCTCCATAGGGGAACAGCTTATACCCACAGTTGTGCCACCTCTGAGCATGTGTGTGGAGCTTGTGTTCCTCTGTCCCTTGTCCCCTCCTCACCCTGGCTATCTGCTGGATCAAGGAGGAATGTAACTTGGCGTTTCCTTCCTCTGCTGTACATGAAATGGGAGTCTCTGGGTACAGGGCTTCCTCCTGCCCTGGTTGCTAAATGCAGCTGCAGTCTGGCTCTCGTTGAAGCATTGTCTTTGTATGCACTGCCCAGAATTGCATGGGCTTATTTCGTCTGGTCAAATGACATAGTCTGGAAGTCCACTCATCCGTCCTTTCTTACCCCTAGGTCTCTTTCAGCAGCCCCCACCCTGTGTTCTGTCAGCTGCAGCTGCTGTTGATGTCCTGCCTACCTCAGTCTTTCAGCTCATCTGGGCAGTGGCTTAATTTTTAAGATGTTTTTAAACGTCAGTGCCTGGTGCTAATCCCTTGATGTGGAGTGAAGCATCAGCTTTTGCGGCTTTGAAAACTTTTACAGTTTTAACACTTTCTGTGAATAAACTCATCCTAAGCATCTTTCACTTTCGTAAGTTGCTTGATTATTTTAAAGTTGTTAAGATAATTGTTTCAAATTTGTAGAAGGTACATTATCGGTTGTAGCTGAAGGGGAGATTCCTTTTTTGGCTTGGTATGTGTGTCTGATATTTCAGATTTCAAATTTCAAATTTAATTGTTTTAATATGACACAGTTGCCTTTCATAGTACAGGCTGGATCAAAGCTCCTAACGCATCCTTTCCGAGTCCATGCACCATACTCTTGTAATGCAGTGTCGTAACATATTCAGTCCCTGTGGTTCTGTCTCCCATGAACTCACACCAACCCCATCCCATTTTGTTACTTTTAAAGGTCATTTTTTTATGTTCCTGGACTTGAAACACCAGAAGTTAAAAAATCAGCACCATGCTTAGGTGCTTCTGGAGAATCTTCTCTCTCAACCCTACTGCATGGCAACGTAGTGAGAGGCAGGAAAATTGGCTGGTTTGGTTGCAAGTCAATTGTATGTGGTGCAAATAATAGGAAGAATATGTTTATCACTTGTGAAAAATGCCCCAGGCTCATTGTTTAGTAAAAACATCTGGTCACTCTGCAGAGGTGATCAAAACAGCAAACAGAACTTTAGGTTGCAAGAAACTTCCTGATGGAAAGTACCATTGAAAAGACTATAATTTCTGCTATGTGAGCCAGTGGAAGATCACTGATTTAAAAGCCAAATGCATTTTTTAAATTAAATTCCATACATATACTTATGTGTCCTTGTGTATGTGCGCGCGTGTGTATGTATGTAATAAAAATAGAACTGATTCCAAGAGCGAGCAATTAAAATGTTTATAGTCAAGGAGAAGCTTTGTTATGACTAAAATCTGAAAGGATTTGGATTGTATTCAAGACGCTTAGGTAGAGGGCAATCAAAATTGTATAAGGGCAGATAGTCTTCCAGGATCTGGTTCAGAAAGGGGTGTGGGGGACAGTCTGGCTAATTTAACATGTGGATGAAAAAAATGTAGTTTAATGATTTGTTGAACTAGTAGAAACCCAAACATCAGTTCACCAGGCCTAGCCTGATAATTACCATTTTCCCAAAAGAAGACTGTAGACTGTGAACAAAAGGAACAATTTAAACTTGAAACTTCAGCTTAATGGAGCTGTAGTTTTCCGTGAAAACCATTCCCATGTAAATTTCCTAATGATTTCTTTTTGAAATGGTTTCATTTAGAAAGGAAATGCAAACAATACGTAAAGTGGTTATTTATCTCTTCACAACACTGCAGCAAGTGAACACTCATACCAAAAAGGCAATGTATTTTCAAGTGAAAAAGAACTCCTTCTCTTCCTGTGTGCACTGTTACACAGTGGAACTCACCGCCTTGGGACAACAGTGCCAAGAGCTCAGTAGGACTCAGGAAAGGATTGGACATTTCTTGTTACTAAGATGCCAGCTGGCCCCCTGATACTGCTGTCATGATAACCACCATGGCATAGGGAAACATACGGAATGTCTCTTTCCCTATGGTTTGTCAGCCACCAAATGTCTTCAGCTTCCAAACGTTCAAAATGTTACCCTTCATTTGTTGGAGCTGTGTTCATACCTACAAAAAGGTGGCAATATTTTCTGGAATCATAGAATCATAGATTCATAGAATGGTTCGGGTTGGACCTCAAAGATCATCTAGTTCCAACCCCCCTGCCATGGGCAGGGACACCTCCACTAGAGCAGGTTGCTCAAGGCCACATCCAGCCTGGCCTTGAACACCTCCAGTGATGGGGCATCCACAACTTCCCTGGGCAACCTGTTCCAGTGTCTCACCACCCTCATAGTAAAAAATTTCTTCCTGAGATCTAATCTGAATCTTTTTTCTTCCAGTTTAAAACCGTTTCCCCTTGTCCTATCATTACACCTCCTGATAGACTTTGCAGTCATTTTAAATTTCTCGGCAATTTCACATTGGTCTCAGAGAGAATAGGTACCTCTGCAGCATAAATCTTGTGTCATGTTTTCCTTTTTTATGAGTGATTTTTTTTTTTTTTTCTGGGTGGGAGAGAGCAGTCCAAGCCGCAGAATCCAGAAACAGACTGTCCCAGAGCTTATACCCGCTCCATCAGGGAAGGGCCTGCCACAGAGCTGGGATCTAGTTTCAAACTCCTGCACAATTTGTGGTTATTTAGAGCTAGCATTTTGGTTTAGGCTGGTCTCTAAATATTTGTTGTATGGTTTTATTTATAAGAATAATGACTCTGTGTTTATGGGCTACAGTATATAATGCATCTAATGCCTGGTCTCTTATTTTTTTTAGCTTTCCCTAACTTTCAAGTGCGTTTCCACTCTTTAATTTTACACAAACTCTTGGACATTGGCCAGACAAATTCTTTGTAGTCTGTACAGTTCAGGATCTTGGCCAGATTAAAGTTGTCATCAATTTCACCTCTCTCTTCTTTTAATAACATCCCACTTTCTCCATAGTACTTCTCATGTTTTTAAAAGTTGCCGCTCTCTGTGTTCTTCTGCATTTTCTTGAATTTTATGCTCTTTTATTTCCTAGTTTAATGGGATCTTATTTTTCTGCATGCTCTTTTTAAGCCCTTTACCATTTTAAGTATGGGCTCTCTGAATATTTGCTACTGAGCAGTCTTTTTGTGAGGCTGGTCTGGTGATTCCTTGTTCTAAGGCAACGCTGACTGACAGCTGCAGAGATCTCTTCAAGGAATTTCAGGAATCTCTTGGTTTCTTCTACGCTGAAATTTAAAATTGCATTTTCCTCAAAGCTAGTCTGAGATGCTGAAGACTCAAGATATTTTTTACTTTCCGGAAGACAATAATACAACATCAAACACTGAATCCAGGTTTTGCTACTTCAGTGGGGTTTGTTCTCCTGGAATATGATTGCCAGAAGCCTCTGTGGGGGAAAGGTTATCCTTATAAAATACTTTTAAGCAAAAAAGTTACCTCAGTCCAGAGATGGAAGAGTTTATTGAACAGGTTTTTGGTTGACCTCCATTTGATGGGATATTTTTTGTTGTGATGGATAATCTAAAGCACAGAGTGATGAGTTGCAGGCAGTTTTCCTGAGAGAATATGGTGGGATTAGGTATGAAGTCTACAAAGAAATCCTATGCTGTGACACTATTCAGAATACCCTTGCTCACCTAGCTTACACTTTTGTAGTAGGAATCTGTGTTTGCCAAGGGTGACTTCAGAGCCCAGCAGCCACATTTCCATTTTTAGGTGATGCAGCTCAAAACTGGAGCTGGTCTCTTGAATATCTGGTCCTAAACTGCATGCTGGCAAATTGTGTAAGTTTTCTTTTTGTCAGCATTCTTGAAAAAATATAGTAGATTGTGAGATAAAAAAAAAAAAAAAATCACTTTAAATTTTAACTGTGGCTGATATTCTTCCTCCTGTCTGGAGCAGGAGTTAACTTTTGAGGGCAAACCCCCAGGGCTAAGTGTACTAGTAAACTCCAGCTGCTTTGTACTTCTTTGCCAATACTGAAAAGCCATAAACCCAATTTGACTTGCTGGTTAAACCAGGTTTACAGCTGTTTTGCATTGCTGGATTGAAGTAGAACAGCTGGAGCATACCAGTGAATCAGGGTGGTTTTTTCTTTGCTGGGTCTTGTGTCCCTTTGTTGAGTCTTATATGGAATAAGCCAAGGCAGTCAGTTCTTGGCAGTGTGCAGTCAAGTTGATGCAAGACTTGCATTGAGAGCCGAAGCCACCGTGCTTTTTGTCTTTGTGTTTGCTTTTATATTCTCCCACTAGTTGTATTTGCCATGGGGATATAGATGTGTAATAATTCCATGTCATCCTGGCCTTGTACTCAATCTTTGTTTTGGTAAGGGCAGCCATTGGCTTGAGTGTATTTTACAAGCTTTGCTGGCTCAAGTCATCTTATGAAAACACCTTATAAAACTATAATTTAGGAGGATGAAGAAGGCTTTGAGCATAAAGTGCCAGAGGAATTCTTCACTTCAGAATCAGCTTGTCTGTCATTGATTTCACTTGTGACTGTATCAGGTCTCTTTTTTGTCTATGCCGTATTTTCCCATCTATACAATGTCTTCTAGTTTTATCTTTTTGTGTCTTGTTGATATTATTGCCATTTTTTCCTGCTGTGGTTTCATAAAAGGGTCTGGAAATTAATTACTTGAATGCTTCTTTTGGCTGTCTGAGATTGCAATGTAGTGTTAGTATTGATGATGTTCTGGGTTTCGACAAGCTTCCTAGATCAGTAAATCCTGATATTGGTTGCAACTTGTAGTCACTTAGGTAATAAAAATAAATATTATTAAGGGTCAGATTAGACGATATTGGAAAGGTCCCTTCCAACGCAAATGATTCTATGACTCTGTTATCAGTAATAAACAGGTTACAAATTCTGGCTGTATGTAGTTGATAATGGGCCTAATGCTGGAAGAAGGCATGATTAATGCAGTAGTGTACGTGAATGAATGGGAAACAGTTCAGGGGGATAAGACAATATATAAGAAAACCTACAGAACTATCCTTGTGTTATTTGTTGTGTGCAGCATGTGCATATGGTTACAACCACCTGGGAAGTGTTTAGAAACCTTGGCCTACAGCAAGAGCAATTGCTAGATCAGCTGTGTAAAATGCAGTGTAAAATGCAGCCGTGCTAATCTGCATGGCTCTGCTGAGCTCCAGCCTGCTGAATCTCTGCTGCTCCAGCTGTCTTTGCTATAGACGGACTTCTTGTGTAATTTTGAAGTTACTGAGGTCTTTGCTTTAGCTTCTGCCCCAGCATTAGTGGGGGAAAGCAGTTGTATACCATCAGCCACCACACCGTGGTCAGATGAACTTCCATTCTTCCAGACTGTTTGGGCTTAGTGAGTTTCTGTTCTTTCACTTTCGTAGGGTTATGACATTTAGTACCCAGATTCCAGTAACGTCACACTGCTATATGCATTCCTTCCATGCTGCTGATTTTGTGGGCTGGCAGTAGCCAGTTTGAGAAATGAGAAATCTAAAAAGAACCATGAGATTTGCCTGCAAACAACAGCAAAAGCAAAGTGTCCACTCTTGGTTAATTCCAGCTGAGTTCAGAGAAAAAAAAAAAGTGAACGTCTCCCAAATTTTCTCTGTCCATGCATATCTGGGATTTTGTACCTTCTTTGTAGTCTGCAGATCCTGATTGCCAGCAAATCGACTGCAGGGGAGAGGGAAGGACCACCTGTTGCACTAAATGTTCACAAACCTTGCAAACAAAAATAAACAGTTAAAAAAACCCAACCCTAACAGCTTGTAACAGCTGCCACATTCCACCCAAGAGAAATCTTAATGCTAATGGAATCTGACAGGATCTACATTAGATATCTACACATATCCAAAAAAAAAAAAAAAGGAAAAAAAAAAAGTAAAAAGAGAAAGAGACTAAGTCTTTTGGGCTGCTCTGGGTAGGTGGTGTTTTATGCATACATGGTTTTTGTCTTTGTTCTCACTCCTGTAGTTTACATTCTTTGCAAAAAAAAAAAAAAGGGAAAAAAAAAAAGTAAAAAGAGAAAGAGACTAAGTCTTTTGGGCTGCTCTGGGTAGGTGGTGTTTTATGCATACATGGTTTTTGTCTTTGTTCTCACTCCTGTAGTTTACATTCTTTGATACTTTGGAGTAAAACATTTGTTGAGTGCTTGAGCTGCATGATAGGGCCAAGGACTACACTGAGCTCTTTTTGTTTTCCTGGTTGAATACGGGGCGCAGTATCCCTGCTGTGCTCCAGCTGCAGAGAAAATTCTGCCGAAGATCCATTTATGAAGTTGCTTAGAAAATTCCCATCTTTTAATGTCTCACATACCGGTTTGCCTCTTGTACCAGACTAATGAAAAAACAGGGAAGGTACATGAGGAATACGAGGCAGCTGAGTTGTAGAAAGAAGTCATGCAGTAGCAGCTTGCTGTTTTGTGTAAGAGGGCTCTGATCCCAGGACACATGGCGTTGGTGCAGGAAACGGTTTGGGTTATTTTTTATCATCTTGGGGCACTCAGTGGGGATGCTGACCTCAGAGTCACCGTGCTTGTGAGAATGGTGTTTTCCTGCCTATCCACCAACAAGAAGCCTGGGAATTTGTGGATCAAAAGAAATAATGAGCTGAGGATTTCCAGAGTGATCTGGAGATAGTAGAAATGAGAAAGGGATTAAGAAATAAAATAATCTGCACTAGTTTAGTGCTCTGTGATCTCAGCAACAGCCACAGTATCCCTGGGAGCTCTGAAAGTGACCCTGTGGTCTTGTTGGTAGGCTCAAAGGTTGCTGAAAGTGCTGAGAAATTTCCTCTCCTCCAGGCCCAACACTGTTAAACTGCAGTAGCTGGATATGTGGTCAGTGTGACAAGAAGGGAAGATAGGAAGTCATCCAAAAGGGTGGTAGAAAGGGAACGGCCTTTTTGCACTGTGCTCCAGGCTTCAGGCTTCAGGGAGCTGCTTTGCACATTGAACCCATGGCTCTTCTCCATGGACTTCTCATTAGTGTCACTAATGAGTGACACTATCTAGTGACACTAACTAGTGTTAGATAGTTTCAAGCTCTTTGAAGTACAATGCTTGCAAGAGCCTGTCTGTTTTTGACAGATCAGGCCCCATCCCGTGGTCAAAAACACTTGGTCCATTTGTTTGTCCACCAAGCTGCCTGTAGCAAGGGACAGTATTTTATGAACTTTTCTCTGTATTGTCTCTGGGGAGAATGTATTAGACTGGAGGGGTTAAGCATTGACATTTCCCTGTAGTCAGTGGGTCATTCTCTACACAGACCAAAATGGCTGTGTTTCTGCTGCCTATACACCACTCCATAGACCAGAAGATAGAATTGGTGGAAACATCAGGGGAAAAAAAGAACAGAAGGAACAAACAAGAGTGGAAATGGATGATTGTAGAAAAGATTTGCAAGAAGGGGGAAATGAAAGATGTAGAGTGATATGAACTGTGATATGACCAGCAGGACCTTTGGAGAAGTTGATCTTAATAGCCATGGGGCAGCAGGAAGGGCCCTTCTTCAAGCAGACAGGTGAGGGAAAGGACCTTGTAAAGAAAAGTAGATAAGATCAGAAAGTGCAAGTTCATGGATACCTGTAAAAAAAAATGGGAACATTTTGACATGAGACTGTCTCAACCCACTTTTGCTAGTTGGACGAGCTTGGTTTTGAAGTATCCTTTCTCAAGAACTGTACTCTAGCCTAGCAAGTGAGAACCTCAAAGCTGTTTTAAAATTGTCACTTGCCTAACATACACCAAAAGTGGCACGGATTGCAACCTAACACAGCACCAGAGAACCAGCATTCCCATGGCAGCAGTCTGAGGTCATCTAACTCTGAAAGGAAGCCACCGCATGGAGGATCTGCATTTACCCGTGGCTGGACCTTGAATTCAGCATGTGGGCTTTTGTACAGGGCACCTCTTTAAGGAAAGGCAAAGAATCTTCTTGTCACTTTGGAGCTAGAAGAAATTATAGGAAGCTCATCTTCCTCAGAAATCCTTCTGTTTGTCCTTCAGTCAGACACACTGCATAGTACCGGTCACAATCTGCACCTAAGGGTGTTCACAGGCACATTGTATTTTTTTAGAGCTTCAGGACCTATTCCCTAATTTCCCTCTGCTTACACCAACGTAAACTATAAGTAATGTCTTTGAGTTCAGTGAAGTTGCCTCCCACTGAAGCTGGCAAATGAAGAAAACCAAGCTTCCTGTTAGAATATCAGAAGAAAATTCAGATCTTCTTCCTGTCTTATTTCACTGTGAGCAAGTATGTGCAGCAGAGTGGCTTGCACTGGATAGCTGCCAGGCACCACAATTAATTACTACATATTAAGACTGGTTCACCCTGCACCCCTCTGTATGTTGCTCACTGACAGATGTTGACACCTGTCTCTTGATTAATCCAGAATCCTAACACATGAAGAGAACTCCAGCTAAGAGTCACAGAGCCTTATAGAGCTGGATGTCATTCGGGATGATTTTCAGATGTAAGATGAACTTCTCCTCCCCTGAATTCCCTGTGTCTGGAATGAACTTGGTGTCTCCAGCTGGATGACACCATTCAGGAGGGCTCAACTCAGGAAAGGATGAAGAAGACACCAAAACCCATCTCAGCATCTACTGAGACTGAACTAAGAGCAGCAGCACTAGTGATTTTCCAAAATTGGAGGAAGGAGAGGCACTTGCTGTTCTGTGCACTAATTTGGGGGTAATTACAGATCATATTTCAGGGCACAAAATAATAACCCTTGGAAGAAAATAAGGTTTTTTTCTCCTGTGTGTGGCACGCATGGTTGGGTAGATACATATGAATAATTAGTGAATTTCTTTTGCAATTTTTTATTTGTGCCAGCATGGAAAATTATATCCAAGGATGTGGCTCTCCTTCCACTTCCATCATTGTCAAAAACCGCCTCCAAAACTCTGTTAAAGTCAGTGGAGTGACATCTGCATAAAATCAGTGTCAGGGAGCTTCAGCGTCTGATTTTTAATTTTCTGCAGTGTGCAATTCCAGTCAATTCCCAGGCATCCCCGAGGGTCCAGCCACATGCCCACTTTGAAAGGCTGTCCAGGAAATGCTGGGATGACAGCATCTAGCCAAGTGCCATCTGTTGGCCATTTACCATACTGCTTCGGAGGATGCACAGAGTTTTTGAGTGCATGAACCAAGCACAGATGATGGGGCCTAAAAGTCTGGTTAGATGCAAACTTGCAGGCTAGTACCTCATTCAGGGAGCAGGACTCCATAACAGAAGGTTTTCCCTAGGTCCAGTCTCCTCAGACCCCCAGTGTAGTCTACCTATACTTTCTTAGGACCTCAGAGAAGATGTAGGAGTTTTGGTTAATGTTCAGCGCGACTGCATCTCAGCTCTTACTGTGATCTGTGAAGCACACTGTTGCTTTTTGTTGAAGGATAAACTAATTAACCATGACTAGGAAAACGAATGTACTAAGCATAGTGACCCTTACTCAGGCTTATCCGCTACAACCCTTTGAGGTGGAATAATTTGAGCTGGAGGAAGCAGCTTTGCTCCTGCATCACTGGGCTCCTGAAGAAGGATCGAATGTCTCAGCCACTCTGTACTCTCAGATTAATTCTCCGTCATGTGGTCATAAAACCCCAGAAGGTTATCTCATATTGTCTTGGATCAGCTTGTGTCTACGATATCAGTTTTGGGTGTAGTACTGGTCTCCATGTAACAATCTTCCGGTGGTAGGTTTGTGCTACTCCTTTAGAAGGATGGACCAATTCCAGGCCAAATTGGAAGTCAATGGGATACATAAAGGACTCCATATTCAAAATGGATTGGGAGCAATACCTACAGAGCCTTTCTAATGTCCTACAGAATTTCTGTATTGTACAGGCAGATTGTCTAAATTGTTGGCAAACTTCACTGGATATGTCCTTCAAGCAAGTCCACTGACCTATGATATATTCACCTAGGGTTTTCATAGATGATAAAGACTTCCTGATTGCGCTGGGGCTGCTGGGGCTGTAAGTTTCTTATATACCATCAGTCAAACAGTTTATGTCCATGTCATTGCAGCACTATGAATTTTCCAGAAATTTTTCCATGTGGCAGGAGGTGAGGCTGGTGGTTCTGCAGGTGACATCTTCACCCCTAGCCTCTTCTTAACTAGGGGCCTCTGCACTGGTGTGCAAGCTGCTTCAGGAGACACTATCTCTCAGAAAGACTAAATCTGAGATTCAGCCTGTATGACTTCAGGGTTATTAAAGACTTTATGGCACTTGCTTGGTATGGAAGAAATTTTAGCTGGGGTGATTTCATCCCATTTTTAACACAGATTGTTACTTTTTGTCTCCTTAAATTTCCCCATAAGGCAGAGATATCTCTTTCTTTGTTAAAGTGCAGAGAATACATATAAATAGCTGTTTTATTCCTTCAATCACCTTTAGGTGATCAATGAGGACACTGAAGTAATGGTTCTCCACCATTTCTGAAATCTACAAAGCTCTTCTTGAGCTATTTAACCAAGTTCTTCTGAATATTTTATTTTTCTGTCCATCTATGTATTACTAGTAATACTATGTAATACCATCTATGTAATACTAGGTAATGCTAGTATGTATTTTGTTAATTACTATTACAAGTAATTACAACTAATTACTAGTATGTAATTTGTTTAAAATCAGGTTCAAAACACAAACAGATTGCTTTGCAGAACATATTGTGAGTTATTTTGATGTAATGTAGGTGTGCACTCTGTTGCAAAATAATACTGCTATTTGCAAAATTCCAGGTGAGCCCTACCGTATGAGAGCTAGGACCAAATACATACATATACATACACCATATCTATGTATTACATACATGAGATATTTTTGCAATGAAATGACTATCTGACTCAACATGCCAACTTGGACCTTTAAACTGGTGGAACCTCACTTCTTTGTTTGTTTCCTTATTTTTTGAGTAAGACTTTGACTTCGTCTTCTTCTCTCCCATAAAGAGAGGTGGTTGTCTCATCTACTCTTTTCTTCAGTTTACTTCAATTGCTTTCTTTGGTAATATCTACCACATGTTTACTATCTCCCCTTTTTGTCCTTCAGTAGCCTAGAGCATTTTCCTCACCAAAAGCTGCATGGTTATTTTCTCAGGAAATATCATTATTCCAAAAAAGATATTATAGGAACAAATAAAACACATTTCCAAAATGGTGCTGCCAAATAACAAAATAAAAAAAATGCTCATTATTTTTGATGACAAGAATATTAAAAGAAAAAAGAATGTGTTGTTTAAAAATAACCAACTCTTCAATAGTAGTGCGGGAGGATATACAATTAAATGGAATGTAGCTTTCCAGTGAGCCCATCTAATCTTGGATTGAAACTATGGGTTCAATTAATTTTTTTTCATTTCTATTTTTTCATGTATATTTTGTACTCCATTCCCAGCATTGTGGTGATGTTTGTTACTATTTATATTTTATGCTAAGGGTCCTTTTTTCAGCTGTTTCTAAAACTTTACAAAAATGCCAGATGTTGTGTTGGAAACTCAAAGCCCCAAAACAGGCCATAAATCACAACAAACCATAAATATATACAAGTGTGTGTATATATATATATACATAAAAGTCCACTGTCCTCTTCTTTTGTGCGTCCCTTGTTGGCTTTTGTCTTTCCTTTGTTTTCCACTCATAGCAGGTAGAACTCAAATGTCTTACCTGGCTTGTTTACTTTGCAGATTCAGAGCAGAGCACTGGGTCAGACACAGAGGTACTGGCAGAAAGGACATCCTGCTCATTTGGTTCCCATTCTGACCTTACGTCTGGTGGCTCAGGCCCTCAGCCACCTCCACCTTCATCCATGGAAGAGATCCAGGTAGAGCTACAGTGTGCTGACCTCTGGAAAAGATTTCATGACATTGGGACAGAGATGATCATCACAAAAGCAGGCAGGTAAGATATCTCTGGCTTTCTCTCTAGTTGAAAAATGGCTTTTAACAACACCCCCCACCCTCCCTTTTGAAGAAAAAACCATCATATTTCTACTTGATAAGTCAAACAAATAAATATGCAGAAAAAATTAAATGGCTGTCAGAGTTTCCCAGCTTTATCTCCTACTAGTTTTTTTAAGATAGGTAAAATTTTTCATATTCCTGCTTGAATCAGTGGCTCCAGAAGAGAACTGGCAGCTGCAGGAAACCATTGAGGATAGCCTTTCTTTTGAGCAAATAAATCAGGAAATGATCACTGTGCTGTTGGGGTACTGAATTTCAGATGAGTTATGAATTGGAGGGTGAGCCGTTTGAGTTTCCTTTCAAGTTCCCATAGCACTTCATGAGCCAGTTGATTTAATTTTAAATATAGTGAAATTCACATCCACCTTTGTACCAAATGAATGTCTTCCTGCAATTCTAAACAGATAAAATGTTAATAACTTCCTGTATGAAAAATGTGCAGGCTTAATGTTTCCCCCTGCTATTGCAAGTGGTACCATATCAGCTGAGGTTAGGAAGAGCCAGTAATAAGCCAATTTTTTAAAAAAATAAACACCCTGCCATTGCTGTCTACTCTTAAAAACTCGCTGGAAGTCTGTTTGCCAAAACACAACTTGAAGCGAGCTGTAAACTTCTAGATCCCTCAAACTATAAGCGATCCCAGATTTTTAGACATTTTTGCCTTGACATAACGTTCCCCCTAATGACGTTTTAATTCCGATGAATGTTGAGGAGAGGGAAGTCAGCACCATGGACAGAGCCGGCCAATGCGAACCAACCACGTGACTGCCCCAGGAGCTGTTCCAGATAAAATGCTAATAACTTCCTGTATGAAAAATGTGCAGGCTTAATGTTTCCCCCTGCTATTGCAAGTGGTACCATATCAGCTGAGGTTAGGAAGAGCCAGTAATAAGCCAATTTTTTAAAAAAATAAACACCCTGCCATTGCTGTCTACTCTTAAAAACTCGCTGGAAGTCTGTTTGCCAAAACACAACTTGAAGCGAGCTGTAAACTTCTAGATCCCTCAAACTATAAGCGATCCCAGATTTTTAGACATTTTTGCCTTGACATAACGTTCCCCCTAATGACGTTTTAATTCCGATGAATGTTGAGGAGAGGGAAGTCAGCACCATGGACAGAGCCGGCCAATGCGAACCAACCACGTGACTGCCCCAGGAGCTGTTCTACCCCTTCTGCGGACAAACAGAAGGGCTTTCCCCCCACATTTTGGGGAAAAACCACGGTGTTCCATTATTTATCATTTTGTTTCACCTCTGTGCTCTCAGAATTTGCCAGAGAAGCTAGACTTGTTTTTTTGTGTTCTTACAAAATCTTCACTATTGCTCGGTAGCCCCAGGAAGTTCAGATAATTTGGGGGAAGTAATATCAGAGAAACAACCCAGATAATCCCTGGAGATTATCAGAACCAGATTAGCTGCTGGTTATATACAATCTCATTGGCGCATGATGCATCTTGCATCAGTACAGAGTAGGTTACTGTTTTTGCCCTCCTGCCTTTAACGGAAAAGGCAAAGAAACTGAAGTAACGCTTGCTGTTATGCAACACTTTTTCTCTAGAGAAGTCAAAACAGATGCAAAGAAAATTATTATTATTTTCATAGGGGGTGAAATTGAGACCTAAACAGATTAAGTAATCTATCCAGCATCATTAAACATGGCACTGGCAGAACCACGTTTCTTGCTTCTGATTGCATTGTCTTGGTACCTGGGTGCTCTCTTAGAAAATTGAAATATAATGTTACCTGTTGGATTAGATATAATTAATTTTCTTATGATACATGGAGTAGGTAGACTTAACAGCAGCATCAATATCTTGAAGCCCATCAACATCAGTGCACACTAAAATGCCCAGAGTTTAAGGGTATGAAGATGATCTCAGCAGTTCACACTTTTCTGAATGAAGTATCTGACCTTTCTGGAATCTTAAAAAGCTGTACCCTGCTTACAGTTTTACTTTCAAAAAAAGTCACCAAAAATGCAACATCAATGCCACAGCAAATTTGCAAATTGTTCAACACAACTCCTCACAAAAGCCTTGACAGCATCGGCAGGGGTCTTGGAGCATGAAGGTTTCATGGAAAAAAAACACAATAAATATTCTGGGGAGATATAACAAAATGAAATTAAAATACTTTGGATCAGATGATCAGATAAAAAAATGAAAAATTTCTATTTGGTCAAACCGATGCACACATACAAAGAAGATTCTGTAGTTCCTTGGAAGCTTTTAGGAATTACAATATTGAATACACTGTCATTAAAAAAAAAAAAGTAACAGGAAGCTGATGAAGAGTTATTGTGAGATGTACGTATTTCCTTCCATGATGCAGCTGAACTACAATTTCAGTGAAGCACCATGCCACGAAGTGACCCCCACTTAAAGAAGAAGCATCTCAAAACAAAACATTCAGATTCACTTCCCCAACTTGGTTTTTCTCTTTGCTTCAACCTGGCCCCAAATAAAAAATTTGATTTGGTTTTCTTAGGTTTTTGCTCAAAGATTTTGGTTTTCATGGTTTGGAGAAGTCATTATGCTCTGGGAGAAACGTGGTTAGTCTGTGTTTTCTGATGAAATCTCTCTTTCTCTGTTTAGCCAGCTGCCAGAGGTGTTTAACAGCACATTTTAAGAAACACAGACACCCTGACTTTATTTTAAGTAGTCCAAAGCAATATGTATTTTTGTAATTTTTAGTAGTGAGTAGATGTAGGGAAACCTGTGAGGACTTTAAGGAATATTTCTCTTTACAAAACTTTTTTTTCTGTAACACCACTAGTAACATTCTCAAGTGTCTTTGAAAGCTCCAGTCTTAATAATTTTTCCACTTATGGAAGACCAAGTATCACAGTACAGGCTCATAACTTACTGTGCTAATCACATATTCTTTACAATCCTAAGTAATAGTCTTTCTCCCTGAAAGGAGATGCTTATCATTACTTGAGTCCTGATGGCTCATCACTAGCTGCCCACACAAAATCAATCTAGCTACTAAATATCTGTATTTTTTCAGCTTGACGATGTTCGTCTCCAGAAGTGATAGTAACAATACTGGAGGGGATTTTTTTTTGTTGCTCACTACATTTGTAGTTAACCATTGCAAAGCATAATGGTTAGTTATGTTACTTAGTTAAAGAAGTTAGACAGTTTCTTTCGGTAGTACATCTGGTTTTTTTGGCAATGGTCCTTATAGATTTGATAAAATTAAAAAATTAGATGTTTAACCTGCTAAACATTTTTCTTTCAGAGAGGATGTGTCTGTGGTGGGTGAGAGCCGAGTCTAGCAGTCATGTTTCTCCATAGGGAATGCATGACAAATGATGCATCCCATACATTATATTGTATGATTTCTGGCAAAAAGAGCAGAATTTGTGCTGTTTCCTGAGGATTTCCTATTACTTATTGAAACTGTGAGAGACACACAGTTTCATTTGCAACTTTTTCCTTCTCCAGGGGCAATTTTGCTCTCCTTGTTGTTTTCTCTTTTGAGTCCTGTAAGGCCTTCTTGTTTTGAAAGCCCTTATAATTACGGACTCAGATGCCTATAACTACAGCTGCTCCTTAATTTTCTATGACTTGTAAGGCACTGCTTGGTTCCTGCCTGACCCCACAATCTCTTTTTTCTCTTACTTGGTAATGCCAGTTTCTAACCTACATTCTCATTTCAAACATATTTCTGGAGCTATATCCTGCCTATGTCAGGCCTACTACACTTTTTAACCTTCAGACTCCCATTCCCACTCACATTTAATTCTGCTTTGTTTTTGCTTTTCTTGATGCTGTATTTATAGATGTCTTTTTTTGTCTGTTTCCATAAACCAACTTCAGTCCTCTTAGAACTTTTCCTTTCTTCCTTTCCATCAGAACGTTGTTTTTCAGAATTTAATAAGATGCTTATAACAAGACTCCTTTGTTCTTTGCGCAAAAGATGCAAATGGATTTGTCAGCTGCAATGCATTCAAATCTACAATCTCCTTTATCTCCTTTTTGTTTGAAATTCAGCCTTAGATTCCATACAAAATAAAATAACTTCAACTTAAGCCCCAGGTCATACTGCTCTAAGCAACTAGTCCTAAAGCCATATTTAGCTCTTTTTCTCTGTTCTCCTTTACCAATGGTGATCACACATCTACCCTGGCAACATCAGCAGAGGAATCTGAATCCCTCCCCACACTCCTAGGCCACAGTCACCTGAGCTGCAGGTGTAATTGTTTGTTAACTACTGCATAGAGGTTCTGCCCAAAGCAAAAAGCAATGTGCACAATATAAGGAGTGCTTGGAGTCCTGCTCTGGAAGGGAAGTGCTGCCTACTGTTTATGGAGGTCATTATATCAGTTTGACCATGCACACAAGCACAGCCAGGAGGTATTTCTGGGGACCCAGATTCTGCTTCTCACAGAGGCAACATTTCTTCTCGGCAATGAAGGAAATGATCTCATCTGTTATACCAATTATCATATCTGTACTGTGGGATGCCTCAAACTTGGGTGCTGCGGCAGTGCTTAGTAATAAGTGTGGAAAAAACCAGCAGCAAGTGGAAAAGATGACCTTGTCCTCTCCTGACTCCTCTGTGACTCCTCATAGGTTAAATTATATTTCATCTGGAGTTTCTTTGCTTCCCTGAAACTATGAGTCTGAGTCATTTGAAACGTGTACTTAGCGCTGTTTACATTACCAAAGTTTGGGTTTTTTTTAATTTCCAGTGGAAGGAAGGAAGGGCCCCACAGTGCTCTTCAGTTGGAGACGGCAACAGGGATTTTGTGGCAAAATTCTGTTGATGCTGAAGGGGCACGTGGAAAGGATGCAGAGTATGGGCTAGCAGGCTACAGCTACCAAACTGCTCCCCAGAGGTCCTGGCCCAGTGGGCCAGATAAGCTTTCTCCAGCTTCCAGAAAAATGTCCCCTTTGGGAGCTACTGAAAAGATCTGCTGGGCTTCCTCTCCCTCATAAACAATGAATCCTTTTGCTCCCAAACCCTGCCCTCAGCCTTTTCTCTCAACACACACATCTCTACATAATCCCATGCTGCAGATGGAAAGAGGAAGGCATCCCTCATTTGCCTTGCCTTGCCTTCCCTCGCTTTCACTCCTCACAGGTCTGTTTTTATAAAGAAATGCACATTTGGCACCAGTCTTAAAGGCAAGGAAATATGACATATAAAACAGCAATGATAACTTCAGGCTGCCCTGTAAACTCATGCACGTTGTAAACACCGTGCACACTTAATCTACAAACCTAAATCAGATCATTTTGCAGCATTTCTCAAGCAGATCTTTTTATGACTGACAAGTGTCTTCTCTCTCTGTTAGTGTGAACAGACAAATTGTCTTTTGCTACAATTGAAGAGCACATCCCTTTATTTTAGCATTTGCATTTAGCAGACGTCATCCTTTAGCAAATATAATGTTATTTAAGTTTTTATGTACACACTGTATAAATCACTACACTAAACAGTCATGAAAACTATATGGTAAATTTTGCCAGTCCTTCTAAACTCTAATCTGACTCTGGTCACTAAAGCTGTCTGTACAGGAGTATTTCCAACGTCTGAAGAGCTTCAAGGAATTGCATTTTTGTTTTGAGATAGCCTGCCAGGTACCTTTTAACTTCTTATCCCCTAATGGGGAATTGCCCACTCTAAAACTAAAGTGTGAAACAGAGAATGAATTTACATTGGAAGGGATCTTTGGAGGTCATCTGCCCATGCCTTCACTCAGAGCAGGACAACTTTGAAGGCAGATCCAACTTGACACAAGCTTTGCATGTGCTGGCTCAAGGGGAAGCAATAAGAATTGGCACCTTGAGACTCCTAAGGGTTAGAAGCTGAAGCTTTATGCTATTGGGAAAAAAAAAAAAAGTCCAGTTTGGAGTTATACCTGTCATCTTCCTTCTTTGAACAATTTTCACAAGGGAAAAGTGAGCTATATTTTTGTATTACATGAAAATTTTAAAAAAAAATTAAAAATGCTGGCTGCCACAATCCAACTACTTCTTTCTATTGCTGAAAGTTCTCAGACATGGTTCTTATCAGTACACTACTGTGCCGGTAAATGCTATTTTAATCAAGTTTTATAGATCTATATATAATTCTTTTTTTTTTTTTTCTCACATTCAGAGTTTCATAAACTTCACTCTTATTATGGAAGGAGACAGGAATTGAGTTGACTGACGCACATGGTTGTTACAAAAATGCTTTTAAAAACACTTCTAGGCAGTCTTAAAATAATTATAATAACTTATTTCATATCACATCGTATTTCCCCTAAAAGGGTACTGTGTGTAAGAGCACAGTCTGAGTTGAGGAAGACTGCTTTCCTGCTGAGAGGTAAAGCTGACATATGAATAACGATCATCCCAAACTGTGGCTGATATAAAACTTCCTCCTAAAATATATCAGATGTCGTCACGTGTTCCCTATGAAAACAGACGGCTTTCGTGCCTGTAGCTGTTGACTATAAAGTCTCTAAAGACTAAAAATCTCTCTAGATGAAAGGCTCTTGATTGTTTTTTAATACAGCCATATTCAAATGGCTCGAGTTCCTTCCAGAACTTTCAGCCTCCTGTTTTCTAGAGGGTTGGTGCCTCTGGGGGAGCAAAGGGCCAGCCAAGAGGAAACAAAGAGCACAAGGACTTAGCCAGGATTACACCTGGGTACTTCCCCAAGTCACCACTGTTTTCCCCTGCCTTTTCCATTTTCCCCTTTTCACGCAGCGGTGCTGCTGGAGACCTGCTGTGACAGTTCCAGGCCACATCCTCATGGTGAAGAAACCTGAGTTACTTTTACACCCACAGAAAAAGAAAAACAGCAATAATTTATAAAACTTTGAAAGTACACTTAAACCTTGGAGAAAGCAGTGGGATCAGACGAGCTCTCTCCGATCATTTTAGAGATTAGCCTTTAAGCCTGTTGAATGGTCTGTGGTAATCTTTTACAACGTATTTCATAAGCAAACAACCCCACAGGCTATACTGCAACTTTACACGGGGCTGCAGATTTGGAGAGAGCTTCTTGGAACACACAGCATTCAGTTTTCCCGATACAGTGCGCAGACTAAGACCCAAAGAGACTCGGATTTAATCCTGGGTTTCTCATCAACCCTCTGAAACACGGCCCTGCCTCTTAAGCTGCTCCCAAGCCACCTCTCTCCAATTAAGGAGAGCTGGATTGTAAAATGCCACATCCTGTACCCATTTGGCTTGGCAGATTTAATGAGCCATTGTGGTAAAAACAAGGTAATGCCCTCAAGCCACCGAAGACTAATCCATTTTCCCTTCTCCCCCTCAAATCATTCAACTAGCAAATTCACACCATCAGCTGCACAAATCTGCTCTCTCCTTGAAGGGTTTCTGCAGACAGTTATTCTGACAGTTTTATGTCTCTCGTAACTCTGGTTAGCTGTGCTCTGGCAGCTGTGGGGTGGTGCTCTCCCCACCCTCCCTTTCCCCCGATAAATGCCCTTTTCCAAGGCAGTTTCAGTTACTAATAGGTCAGACCTTTCCTTCTCAATGGCCTGAAATGGAAGAGCTTTGGGTAGGGTGAAGGCTGAGCACCAACCTCCTTCCCACCTTCTTCTGCAAGAAGATATATATGTCCTGGATGGGAAAGAATGAAATAGCTTTTCATGTTCTCATCCCTTCAGTGCAAATTTTGAGAGACGTGTTTGGAGATGTTGACGTAAACATTCCTGTTTTCTTCCTTCTCCAGTCTGTGTCCACTGGTAATACTTTGAGAAACAGAAATGTTGGGAGGAGATATAAATCTGCTCTGACATTTCACTGTTCCTCATTAAATAGAAAGGAAAGCATCACAATGGTATCTATGGATGACTCCTAGAAACAATGGATAAACATTTCTTGTACACTTTTCCATGAATTTGGCATTGTGATTTTAAATGGTTTTTAATTGCCCTTTAATATCCTCCTTCCATACAAAATACCCTCACCCAATAAGGACACATCTAATTATCAGTGGGACAGAATGTGATTTCATACCAGTACTTTCAGGATTTCTCCCACGAAAGCTCTGTATCTTCTGGGCAGAACAAGTTGGAACATAAGAGGTTCCACTCAAATATGAGGAGAAACTTCTTCACGGTGAGGGTGACAGAGCCCTGGAACAGGCTGCCCAGGGAGGGTGTGGAGTCCCCTTCCTTGGAGATTTTCAAGACCCGCCTGGATGCAGCCCTGAGTAACATGCTCTAGCTCTAGGCAATGCTGCTTCAGCAGGGGAGTTGGACTAGATGATGTCTATGGTCCCTTCCAACTCTAAAAATTCAGTGAAATTCAGTGAAATTCAGAAGTCATGCAATTGAGTAACGCCATCATGTAGGACCTCAGCTCAAGGTTTTCTCTGACAAGGGCTGAGAAGCCACTCAAGTAGAGCTCAAGTTTGAGTTGACAGTGAAACAATGCAGGATTTCTTTCAGTGCTCTGCTCTACTGCTCATTTCCTTTTGCGCTTCACCCAGTTCTGCTCTTCAGATTTTATGAAGACACTGAAATACCTCATTAGTAGCAAATATAATATGGCATAAACAATTCACTCAGCGTGCTGTTTGAGGGAAGTGTAGAATGGCAGTTGGACTACCAGCAACCAGAAATTTTTTAAGAAGAAGAAATTACGTTGTAGCCACACTAACACTGACTTGTTTTGAGGTTAAAATTGTTCTGAGCTGTTGTCTTCTGAAGGAATTGTCTAGCTACAAACACCTCCACAACAGAAACTAGTGCACAGCAGAGCTAAGCTTGTGCTCAGACAAGAACGGGTGGGAATTGATTCTTGCTGGTGTAAGGTTTCATAACTGGCCTATCAGGAGAAAATGCTTAAGACAGGTCTGGATCATATGTCATAGGAAAGACAATGCTTACTAAAAAGACTGCACAAAATACTACCTAGACTTCAAGGAAACCACGATGTTAATGCTAGTGTTTCTGTAAATGTGAAATATATGCCTAATAAGCAGGTTAATTTGAGGGACATTCTTTCTTAAATAGCTATAAACATCAGAGCAAGAGGGTATTTCAGGATAATGCATTTGCTTTAAGCTTTACTCTGGTACTATCAAACTCTATGCTAAAATGTGATTTTCTCAAAAAAGAGAACTAAAGTGATCCTGCATTTAATGTGACATGAGAGAATAATTCTAGCTGGATGGGAAATGGGAAAAACAGCAGGAAGAAGGTACACTGCCCATCTGTGTACTGAAATGCCTACAGAAGACAATTGTCAAGTAGAAAACAATTCAAGATTCAAACCACAGTCTTTTTACTCACACCAAGCCCAGAGGAGTCATACCAAGAACTGGGCTGTGTAAAACAGTGTGCTTCTGGTGTTGGAGTGGGGTCTAAGGAGCCCCTTCATCTACCCTATTCACCATTTTCTTCCTTATTTGTACTTTTCCTAGGAGAATGTTTCCAGCCATGAGAGTGAAAATTACAGGCTTGGATCCGCACCAGCAGTATTATATTGCCATGGACATTGTGCCTGTGGATAACAAGAGATACAGGTAAGCTTTTTAGGTGCAGAGTTAGGAACGTTGTGATAACTTTGTGGCAATGAAAGCCTAGGAAAGACATATGCCATTATACAGCATTGCAAAGGTAGGCTGGAGGAGACCATATTGATTTACACCAGCATAGTTAATTCGACCAGAATCATGAGACACAAAACCAGAGGTTTAATAAACTGTCTTGCACTTTTGGATCAAAATTCTGCTTTTTCCAAATAGCAGTTTTTAACTGGGTAGATCCCTAGCATGTATTTCACAATCTACATATTGAGCAATGACTGTCTGAGGCAACTGATAACTGGAGTTATCAAAGGGGAGGCTGGAGCCTCTAAAACTACTTGTTGTGATTTAGGCTGAATTGGCCAATTATGGGTGACAGATGCTCTCCGCCCACCTCTCACTCCAGGGAGAGGAGGAGGAGGGGTAAAGAGATTTACAAGTTTAGAAGGAACTAAACTACTTTAATGAAATAGTAATAATAAAATAAAAAGAAAATAATGAAATGGATACAATATATACAAAAATGTATCAAGCTCCCAGGATGACGTTGCTGGCAGGCACTGGGAAAATCCCAGACTGGACTCAGTGATGGATGGGAACAGGATTCCAGCTCTGGAGTCAGGAAAACACAGATCAGGACCAAAGGCAGATGAACAGACAGGGTCCTCTTTGGACATTGGCCATTGAAGAGAGAGGGGCTGACCCTTTGATCCCTCAGCTTTTATACTGAGCATGGGGCAGATGGAATGGAATACCATCGGTATTCAGTTGGTCAGTTTTGGGTCACCTGTCCTGGCTGCTCCTCCCCACAGGTGTGACCCCTCTGTGCTTTTCCATTTCCAACCCTCCAGGGGGGCAAACAACAGAGTTAGGTGACCTTGGTTCTTATAGCAATAAGTATAAGCAAGAGCCTCTCTGCATACTGTTCCTTGGCATGAACTATAAACACAGGCCTTATCACTCTGAGAATGAAAAGTTTTGTGTGCAATACGCTGTTAATTTCAGAGAGTTAGAAGAGGCCTAGCTAAGAAGTAAAATTACTGAATAGAAAGTAGTTCCTGTTTTACCTCAAACCAGGACACTATTTCAGCAAGAAAGGAATGGACAAGTGGCAGCTCAGGTCAGACCTGAACTGAATCAGGTGATTTTTTTTTTTTAAAGTGTTCACTGTCCAGCACAGCAGCCACAGGGAATATGGGCCCTGACCTACATTATGGAGACATTGAGAAATCCTCTGGTGAATCTCCACCACTGAGCTGAAAGACAGGAAGAAAAGATGTCTCTGGTATTAATAGGCTCCCAATCCTAAAAAATACTCTGGAAAACTCTTGGTCCTCTGTGTTCCGGAAAACTATCCAGACAGAGATGATTTATCTCTACTCATTAAAAGACCTCTGAGAGCAAGTGGTTTCCCCAAATAGTCTTGATTGCGCCATGTTTCAAGTATTCAAGAGCTGATCCTCTTCTTCAAATGCTAAATATTACATTTTTGCTCTCAGATTGTGTGGAATGTTTCTCAGGAAAATGCTTTTCCTGGGAAGCATCAAGGTAGTTTATGACACTCAGCTAGACATTTTGCCCCTTTCTTTGAGTGTAGTTCTGACAGCTTTAACATCAAAAGTAATTGTATTGTCTTTGTTTCTGTCCCTTGTTAACTTGTGCAGCCACGTAGAACTAGTCAAGAAAGGAACGGATTTTTTTTTTTTTTTTTTTTTTGCATTTCTTTTGAAAATGAGTCACTCTTGGTAGGTAAGGACTGAAATAGCTTAGCAGAACTGAGTAGAGACCCAGAGAAGGGCAGCACAGGGCAGAACTCTGAGATGTTGGGAGGACTGTTTGTGAAATGCCTGAGGCTGAAGGAGCCACAGGACAGAATGTAAAATGGTGTCTAGGCAAAGCTGTAGTAGAGAAATTTATGACATATATAGGATGGCTAGATCAGCATTACAAAAGACCAGGAACCCCAAAATTATTTTTTCCTCTAATCCCAACATGTGTAACACTATATGGAATTTCCTATTTCACGACATTTCAAACCAAAATTCTGTTTTAGCAATTGTTCTAGTGGCATCCATTGGATTTTGCCCTTTCTGAATGAAGACACATACATTTTGCACAGTCTGGCATTGCAGCCAGTGCAGATTTCTAGAAATCACAGGGCATTTGTTAATATTTTCAGAGAGGGCTTTGTTTACCCATATTTTCTAGCCTCTTACTCTGGCTCAGAGAGAGTTAAGGAGTTGAGAAGGCACATGTGGCACAGTTTTACAGGGAAAATAACTGCAAAGGTGGTTTTAATAAGGAATCAGGTCTGAACAAGTGGCTCAAGGGTAATCTGGCTTTCATTTAGAAGGTAGGAGGTTGCAATAAAGCACATTCTCCCCTGACTGCAAATGAGAGCTTGGGGTGCATGCGGTAGGGTAGCAGGGCGGGGGAGCTCTGGAAATGTTCCTTCAGCGAGTGACTTCTCTTACCCACCTCCCCTTTCAGGTACGTGTATCACAGCTCCAAGTGGATGGTGGCTGGCAACGCTGACTCCCCAGTGCCCCCGAGGGTTTACATCCACCCTGACTCCCTGGCTTCTGGAGACACCTGGATGAGGCAGGTGGTCAGTTTTGACAAGCTCAAGCTGACCAACAACGAGCTTGATGATCAAGGCCATGTAAGTTAGAAGCTAATCCTGATGCCTGCTGCTCCAGCCTCACTGCTCTCAGAGTCGAAGGGGGGATTGCTGCTGCTCCAATGCTCCTGTGTCCTGCTGGGCACGCATGCTTGTAGCCTCTCTCTAGAGTTAGGGAACTTTTTTCCCTACTTCAGTGCTTTTCTTCAAAATGTTGCCCGACCCTATAAAGCAATAAAGCCCCTTTCTCCCTGTACATAGCACAAACTTAATCTCATACGTACTTGTAAGAAAAGGGTAATGTTCTTCAAGCTAGCCTTTGCTTCATCCCTGCTTCCTTTAACGTCTGGATGTAGTGTGGAATGTTTGAGGGGGGAAAAAATATTTTCTTTCTCCTTTTGTTTTCCCCTCAGATAATCTTACATTCAATGCATAAGTACCAGCCCCGTGTTCATGTCATCCGCAAGGATTTCAGCAGCGATCTTTCTCCTACAAAGCCAGTTCCTTCAGGAGATGGGGTGAAAACCTTCAACTTCCCTGAGACTGTCTTCACCACAGTGACAGCCTACCAAAATCAACAGGTAAAGCTGTGTGCCTTCAGCCTCCTTTTATTTTGGATGTTCATAAAAATATCAGTGTGCTCTTTGTGTCTGAGACATTAACTTTTCTAAGAAACATAGCTCAAGAAGAATGTATACTTTACAGCCTCACTTTTTTCTGCACACACACAAAAAAAAAGGCTTGCTATGGGGTAGTATGTAGACATGAAGTATCTAGCCAGACAACTATCTTGCAGATAAGATGTCTGCAGTTTTTACTGTAAAGTAAGTAGGTGAAATCAACCACAAAGAGATGTATTGTGTTCACTTTTCCATGCTGTCTCTGGTACAGTGTCCTGTCTGCTGTAATTTTCAGGCAGTACAACCAGTCCAGATCTGTTATCTTGCAGAGAAAACACATAGGGGTTTTTTTCACTGCTAAAATGAAAGGAAAAAAGAAGAGCAATCTCATCAGTTTGCTGACAAAAGAATCCTTTGAACATAAGGTGAAGTCCATTTACTGCATATGAACTAAAATTCTCATGCATAATTCACATTTGATTCAGATCTTGTACAGTGCCCAGTGGAGAGTGTTACTATTGACTCCAGGCATCATAAAGAAAAGATGTTGCTGCAGTGGGATCCTATCTGCAGAGACCTTGACTAATGAGCTTTGTTACCGATTGCCCTTTTTCTTAAACTAGACTCCATGGAACTAAGAAATGTCATCTCAGTCCACACTAGCGTTTGATTACAGAATTCCCTGTCTATCCTTATTTTCCCAAAGTCTTTTAGAGGAAATTAATTTCTAGGAAATTGTGATCAGTTGAACGAGTAAGCACTTGAGACATCAGCAAAGAAAGGAGTTTTGGAAAGGGCTCGCTGTGGATTAAACACCTTTGCTCCCTCTTCTCCTTGAGTGGCCAGTGAAAGCTGGTGTCCTAGTCTTAGAGGAGGTGATTGGCTTCATCACTTCTGCAGGCATGTTCATTGTGCACAGTGAGAGCTCCTTAAACCCACCCATTCCCTTTGTAGTCTCCTTATTTATAGCTCATATGCCAGAATCCTCAGGGATTCCCATTAGCCTTCACACCACCTCTGTCGTGCTTTGGACTCAGTGTGCTCTTATTCTCTTGTTCATGTACATATACTCCCTATTTTATCAGGTGAGAGGTGTTGTGCACATCCCATTTCCCTTTCCTGCCATTCTCCTCCTTACTGCAGTGGGGATTGTAATAGCATTAAAAGGGCCATGTAATATAATTTCTTCCCAGCCACGTGAAACAGAAATCTCAGGTGATGAAGCTTTTTGTTATGTAAATAAAGTGTCCACCTAGAGAGCTACTGTTCCAAGCTAGAATGAGGGTACAAACTGGCTTGGAAGAAAAATAATGCATTATCAAGCCTGCTAGGAAAATAGGTTATACAATTTCTGCCATAAATTGCAGAGGAGTCTTGGGTCAAGAATGCTGAAGTAAATCATAGAATCGTAGAATCATAGAATCATTTAGGTTGGAAAAGACCCTTGGGATCATCAAGTCCAACCATCTACCCTACTCTACAAAGTTCTCCCCTACACCATATCCCCCAACACCACATCTAAACGACTCTTAAACACATCCAGGGATGGTGACTCAACCACCTCCCTGGGCAGCCTGTTCCAATGCCAACATCTGTGCTTCTGGAGAATGACTTCATGAACACAGTGGACATTATTATATTTAGTGTTGTTACACCGAGGGATAGAGACATATCAAATCAGCTTAGGGCAGATTGTAATATTTAGCCAATTTATAACAATTTAGTGAATTGTTATAGCTGTTACAGCTGGAAGTCTGTAACAAGTGGTGTTACCCAGGGCTCAGTACTAGGTCCAGTCCTCTTCAATATATTGGATAAAGGGATGGAATGTACCCTCAGCAAGTTTGCTGATGACACAAAACCAGGAGGGGTGGCTGACACCCCAAAAGGCTGTGCCACCATCCAGCGAGACCTGGACAGGCTGGAGAGTTGGGCAGAGAAAAACCTAATGAAATTTAACATGGGCAAGTGTAGGGTGCTACACCTGGGGAGAAATAACCCCAAGCACCAGTACAGGTTGGGGGCTGACCTGCTGGAGAGCAGCTCTGAGGAGAAAGACCTGGGAGTTCTGGACAACAGGATGACCATGAGCCAGCAATGGGCCCTTGTGGCCAAGAAGGCAAATGGCATCCTGGGGCACATCAGGAAGAGCGTGGCCAGCAGGTCGAGGGAGGTCATCCTGCCCCTCTACTCTGCCCTGGTGAGACCCCATCTGGAGCACTGTGTCCAGTTCTGGGTCCCCCAGTTCAAGAAGGACAGGGAACTGCTGGAGAGGGTACAGAAAAGGGCCACAAAGATGATTAAGGGCCTGGAGCATCTCTTCTACGAGAAGAATCTGAGGCACTTGGGTCTTTTCAGTCTTGAGAAGAGAAGACTTAGGGGGGATCTAATCAATGCTTACAAATAATTAAAGAGAGGGTGCCAGGAGGACGGGGCTCGTCTTTTCTCAATGGTACCCAGTGACAGGACAAGAGGAAATGGGCACAAACTTGAGTATAAGAAGTTCCACCTAAACATGAGGAGGAACTTCTTTACTGTGAGAGTGGTAGGGCACTGGAACAAGCTGCACAGAGAGGTGGTGGAGTCTCCTTCTTTGGAAACATTCAAAACCCGCCTGGCACGAGTTCCTGTGCAACCTGCTATAGGTAGACCTGCTCTGGCAGAGGGGTTGGACTAGATGATCTCCAGAGGTCCCTTCCCACCCTATATGATTCTATGATTGTTACAGAGGTTTTATTTTGCAATATATAAGAGAGCACATGTGCTTATAGTGCTCCCATGGCTGCTTCTGGATACTAACTTTTTCTCAGTTTCACCCCTTGAATTTACTTAAATTAGGAACCAAAATGTATCAACTATTCTAGCAGAAAAAAAGTATTGCAACACAGTGGTGGGTTTGCTGTCACTGCAGCACTGGAAATTTCCTGCCTCCCCCTCACCCAAATGCATGTACACAAACTTTTGACTTAGACCAGACATGGAAAGATGATAGAGGAAGGAGAAGAAATGACAGAAAATAAGCCTGTCATTCTTCCTTAATGACCAGATCAATAAGACATAATTATGCATTACCTGCATGCACTGTGAGCCACCTCACTGTACAGAAGCACTGAAATTTCTTCCTGTCTCTCTGAATTCCAAACATTTGGGGTTTTTTTTCCAAAACAATTGGGGGAGGGGCATTTTTATGATACCAATAAAGGAGATTCTGGTGGGTTGGAGAAACCTTTTAATTTAAAATAAATTTAAATCCCCCGAATCTGCCTGCATGCCCTCCAGTGGCTGTAAAACGTTGCCTTACTGGGAGAAGGGTCTCTGGAAATAATCGTAAAACGTTAGCAAATCCACCACAGGGATTCCCTCTGCTGTAATTCCATCCTCCACAGAGCATATCTGTCTCTGTCCACACAAGTCCCAGGACAGCTGCAAAGTCAGGCTAGCGGAAATTAAGTTCACAAATTAAGCTTCTGCAAAAATAGGAGCTGCATTCCAGATCTGAGGTTAATATCCAGAGTAAGGGCTCGGTTCTAACAGAAGCAAAACACCTGCAAATCCCCTTCAGATCAGTCTGTATTAAACTGGTCCCTTTCGAACAGTTGCAGCGAAAACACCTCAAATTTGATAGGATCTGGAGATCTTGCTCCCTTTTCACTTCAGAGACAAGGTCTTTGGGACAAGGTGTGGTTGGCAGAAGGAAGCTCTCGTGCTGCACCAGGTTGAGGAATAGCCGGCAGGGAGTGTGATACCCAGGCTGTAAGGTCAAAATATACCATATTTACCAATGTGGAATTCATGCCTAAAAATAAAGCAGGAAGAGAGATTCCCCCAAAGCACTCAATCTGGCTGTCATCTTTTTTTGTTTAGGGGAAAAAAAAAGAAAATAAAACATTTCCGGACCAGAAAACCCTTGAAGGGCCACCCAGGTGCTGACCAGAACAGCAGCGCCTTGTGCACCTGACCAAGTGGCCAGCTGCTCTCTCTGGAGGCTGTAGCTTGTGCTTTGTTTTTCTCTTTAGCATTGTTTGAAGGTCTATGAGTGTATCTAGCTGCTGGGTATCTAGAGTCTTGAAGTTGGGGTAACCCAGATGATACCAGCCAAACGTGAGCAGTATGCCTGCTTCCCAAACCACATGACTAGTGATGAGTTATACCTCCCGGGGTTTTGCACCTGGGTCCAAGCTGTCCTTCTCCTTTAGGAACAGCTTCTCAGCCCCAGCACTGTGCCAGGTTTCCTGATGCTGCCAGGTTTCTGCCTCTGGCACTCTTTGTTTGCTAAGCAGATAATCTTGTTCATGGATAACGGAAGGGCAATTGTAATATAAGTCTGGGGAAACATGTATGAAAGATCAACGTACAGGTGGTTTGGATAAGACTGGTAATCATCAGTCACTTTCATTTGTTGAAAGATAAAACATTTGGAGAGATCAACTAATTATCTTTTTTTCTTCCTTTGTAGATCACCAGATTAAAAATAGACAGAAACCCCTTTGCTAAAGGCTTCAGAGATTCTGGGAGAAACAGGTAACGGGAGCTTTTTTGTGTTTCTTCTTCTCTGCTTCCCATGATGAGTGCACAAGGGCATGTGTCTAAGGCCGAGGAAGGCATTTTGTAATCCTAATTACTTTTTACAGAAGTGTGCTGTAGGCTGGTTCTTAGAGGAATTGGAAGAACTGTTTTACTTTGCCTAAGCAGATCCAATGTATAATGATGGCTTCCTTAGAAAATGCTTTCTAGGTTAGCCAGCTAGACTGATGCCATTTCATTTCAGAAGTCTCCTCCAGTGCTGCTCCTACTTCTGCCTGGATCTTACAGTCCCAGACCCTGAGAGAGGGTTTTAGATATTCTTAGATGACATATCTTTAAGGACAGCTTATCACTCTCCTGCTTCATAACATTTTTTCTGTGACTATTTTTTTGCTGTTGTATGTTTAATTTCCTGTTCACTGCTGCCTTAGTAACCCTTCTGTTACTACTACATTCAAGGCTGTTTTCTTCTGTATATATGCTTTGATTTTGATTTTTTCCCTGCTGGATAATTAATTTATTTATGCTCATTTCTATTATTTTCATGTTCCTCTGAGCTTTTCCATTTGTTGTTGAGAAATACAATTAAAACATTATTTAGTATCTCTGATAAGTTATTAGTAAACTGTTCATGTGTTACTGATATGGTGCCATGATCTCCAAAGAATTAGATAAAATAAATTAACTTGTAAAGATACTGTGGAGTTTCTTTAAAGAAAAAAAATAGCTACTAAAATGAAGAACAGAGATAGAAAAATGGAGGATTGCAGATTGTAAAACAGATGAACTGGTCAGAGGCTAACACTCTGCAAAATAATGAAAGTTGTAGGACAGGAGACCTAGACATTTTTGCTGGTTCTTAATTTTATGTAGAGCTAGCTGAAGGACATTTTTTAATTTTCACAGGAGATTCCAAAACTTGGGGCACCAATGCTTGATTTACATTAGAAGAAAAATTGAGTTTCTAATAGGTTTGCAGGGTAGAAGTGCAAAAATGTTCTAGTTTAAACAATTTCAGTTTTTCTCCAGAAATGTCAAATTGTTTCACTTTGACTGTATGAAATGATAAGTAGAACACCTTAGACATTATTTAAAATATGTTATATTTTAACAATGCAATAGTAAACCAGGAACTTTAATAAAAAACTTTTGTATTAGTAACAGGTATTACAGAGTTATCAAAAAAAAAAAAAAGAAACTCCAAAGAAAAAGTTTCAGCTTTTTCTGCCATTCATGAATCCAGGAAAGTGTCCAGCAGATCTAAATATTTCAGACCTAAATGATGTGGGTATCCTTTAAATCAGTATGACAAAGGCTTTAAACATTAAATTCATTATAGAATTAGGCATATATGACCGCGTTACAAGAACCCTAGGACTGTTAAGCAAGGCTCTGAGTGTGCAGACCAGAGTGAGTGTTGTGTGCATAGCCCTCATTTGCTGTCCCCATGGGCACTGTAATTCAGGTTTTACTTGCATGCTCCTCTTGTATGTGTTCACCAGGACCACTGCCTTATTCATGGTTTGGTATGGGAAGCATCCAATGAATAGGCAACTCTCCCATGTGTCCCATCACCCGTGTAAATGCTACGCTCTCCAGGCTCACAAAGAAGACATCTTACTGACCCAATGGCTTCCTAGCTCAGCTCCTCTGTTCTCATCTAAATGTAGCAATGTGAAAAGATGTTACCACCCTAATTTAATTCCTTGCCAGGAGCGTTAGTTCTGGTACTTGAGACATGTGTGACTTTTACTATGCTCTCCTTTCCTGCGTGGGGGAAGTAGTGTGTGCCCTGAGTACAAGGTCTTCCCTGTGCGCAGAGATACAGCTGGGCTTAGAAGAGGGATTGATGCAGTTCCAGGTACATGGTGGGCTAGATTAACGTGGAAGGCATTAATAAGGTCCTAGCCCAGTGAATTTGGACAGTTTCCTGAAAAGGTTGGGAATTACTGATCTTTGTAGCTCATTGATTTAAGAAAGGGCAGGAAATTGCTACACGGCTGCAGCTGTGGGGAGGGCTCAGTAAGGCTCTCTGCTGATGTAAAGAGGAATTAAAATCTTTAAGGTATTACACATCAAAGAGAGCAGCCTGAGGCTTTAGGAAGAAAAAACAGGCAAAGGTATTTGCAAGCATATATAGCAGTCAGGCGCCTGCCTCACAAGCAGTGGTCTGGCTAAGGCTGCACTGCTGTTGTCAACTAGCGGAGGACACTCTAACACTCAACTGCTCTTTAAAGAGGAGACATCCATAGATGTACACATAGGAGGGAGAAAAACATTCAGGTCCGAGCTGTGTGTGGAAAGGACTCTCCAAACAAGACCTAACTGTGCTGGTTGGCTCCCCTTCCCTGTGTGACTTCCTAATCTCACCAGGATCACTGGTCAATTGGAATAATGATTGTGATGCTCTGTAGCTTCTTCCCATGTCCCCACAACAACTTTGGTCAGCTACAGTGCATCAAGTTGTAGCTGGAGAAAGTCCTACTGAAAATGTAGGCTTCCTTTGAAAAAGAGATGGGGTAATTTGGAAAAGGGGCCGTTTGTGAAGCAGGGAAGTGTAGTATACATCCATGAGGTTTTCTGTTTAAGGTCTTAAAAAGAAAAAAAATTAGCATGGCAGCAGCAGGGGCCACAGAATGTCTGAGGCTGCTCCAGGGCATCATATCGCTGTGACATTGGGATACTAAATCAGAGCCATGGTTAGAGTTTGCTAGCAAATGATGGAGAAAATACCCAAACACTGGAAAAAACAGAGCATGGCGGGAGTAGAGGAACTCTTAGGCCACTTCTTCCCTAGAATATTTCCTTTCTGCTTTGTGTTGAGGCTTTTCCATGGAATGGAAATGGATGTTTTTCCTTCAGTTATTTCTTATTCTGAGATTGTTTCACTGTTGTTACCTGCTGCAGAAATTATGGGGTTGACTTTTTAAAAAACTAGTTTCCCTTTTAAGTCTCTCACTTCCATCAGCTCACAACCTTCTTGCATGTTTCCTTATGAGTGTGCTCAGCCTTCATTAGTACAAGAGACTGCTAAAATGCTGCTGCCCTAGGGACACCCTCTCACGATGTAGCTGCCTGTATCCATCTGGGGGAGCGACCTTTTCACAGATCTCCTCTTGGATCTCTTTCAGTTGCTTGCATGGTTGTCTCCCTTCACAGCTGACTGCCTCGGTCTTTGTGCTGGGAGAAGGAGCAGTGAGGTGTTTCAGAGGGAAGGATGCAACCAGCTAGCAGCTGGACGTTGTTTTACAATCTTGGAGCGCTCAAACCATGTTAACTAATGGTATTCAGAAATCTAGCCATCAGCCTTGATGAGTTAGGGAGTTAGTCTGTGTTAGAAGGCAGATTACTAGATCCCTCTTATGAGAGATTCCCTTTCTGTGATTTTTTGGTCCGTCTTTGCTTTATCTGCAAAAGCACACGAAGCATCTGTAAAAGTGAAACAAGAGAAGCAGTCTTGGTGGTGAAAGGATACCTACATCAAGTATGTACAAGGCAGGTATCACTTGATTGCTTTCTTGAACTTCAAGAGATGGAGAACATGAGTTTTTGACATATGGAGCTCAGCTAGCCAAATGTTTGGATAGCAAGGGTGCAGGTTTAATGCCACAGAGCCTATTTTTGGAGACTGAGTAAAGTTCATTTGACAGTGGGATGCTTGGGGGAGCTCCTTATCCAGGAGGAAGCCAGAAGGGACAACAGTCAGGAAACCCAGCAGGGTGAGGGAAATAAAAAACCTAAAGCTGAAGGCAAGCAACAGCACTTTCCTTTCAGATGTGGGCAGCTGAGGTGGATAAAAGTTGTTTGTGTTGGAAATGCTCTTTGAGCTTTTGTCTAGGGTAAGAGAGCCAGGAGGGTGATTGGAGCCAATAGTTTGGCTTCCCCAGTGAACAATGAAACGATGACCTGAATCCTGCATGCAGCGGGAATGGCAAGGTCGGCCATATGGGATGGATTATGGAGGTGCACAGATAGCTCGTACATCTTTTTTCATTTTTCAGACAATGGAACTGTTTCATTTATTGCCTATTATTAAAACTTTATAGCACTAAAAATAAAAAAATGAATGAAAAAGAGAGAGCGAATTTTGGATACCTTTTAAAGGACTGACCTTATTAAAATAAAGCTGGCAGTGAGTCCTCTTCTGATACTTTTTTTTACTTCCTTCATAAAGATGGTGTGAGAGGGGAGGGTTTATGGCCTGATAGACAGTTTGAAGTCGTTTTTTCAGTGCAGCTCTTTGGAAGAGAAAGTGGATGCCACATGGATAATGTTCAGCACACTTGGTACCAGCGGCCCTCACCAAAGCCCAGAAGAAGTTGCTGAGATTTCAGAAATGCTGAAAATGATTCTTTTTTTGTCAGCATTTATTGCTGTCCCAAAATGTCTCTCCATTGGCTAGGCTGGGTTTATTTTCCCTCTTAGGGGCTGGAACACACACAGAATAGCACTCCAGTATTTCTGCTGACTAGGAGAGCTTTACCTTTCTCTCCTGTGGTGGAGTTCTGTGATGTGGCTCTGGATATCTTGATACCACACTAATGTCATAAACTACTATGTGAGAGAGATTTTAGAGTCGCAGTGATGGAGTTCCTTGGTTCCCACCCCCTGACACACCATTTTTTTTTACAAAAATAACAATTTATCACAGGAAGAAGAAAAAAATATACTGAAAGATTAGGGATAGAGTTGTATAATCAGTCACACAAAGGTGGTATGCGGTCTGACCCAAGCTGGTTTTGCATGGTTGCATGGGTTTTTTCTGCAATACTCCATCCACCAGCTGATAGGCGCCCAGCTGTCTCATGGATCTTGTCTGATGCATGGAAGAATCTGAAAATTCAGTGAGGATGTGTTCTGCTTAGATACTATTTCAGAAACACCCAAAACATTTGTTCTGCACTAAGATAAAAAAAAAAAAAAGAGACACCCAAACCAGGAAAAAAAAGGATGATCTAGTATACAGGGACCTAAATTTGTGTATAAGAGAACTGAACATAACTTTTAGCTCTGTCACCCACTTACTTAGGGAGGGTGTTTTTTAATGTATGTTCAATATGTGCACATCTCTGGGGGAGTAAAGGACACTCATTTGGAGCAGGAAGAGGAAAGAGGTGGCTTTAAGCCAGCTATGGAGTCTGGCATTCATTCTTCAGGTACCTGTGGCTGCAGTGCTGCCCAGAGCATTACACAGCAATTTGTGAATCCAGTGAAGCCACAATGTCCCTGCCAGCAGTTGTGGTGTGAAAAGGGGAGGGTGACAGGAGCTGTGCCCACAGTGAAGGGGCTCTTCTAGACCTGCTCCCCTGCAGCAGGAGGAGGTGGGTCCCTGGTGGCATCCCTCCTTTCCCTGGCATACAGGGCAGGAATAGAGCAGCTTTGGAAGCTGCTCTGATGCACTCAATGCTGCCATTTACCTTCTGTGGGCTCACAGACACAGTGGATTCCAACCCCTGAAAGCAAAAAGTTATTCCTGATTTACTCTTTTATTTCTTCTTTTTATTGTCTCCTGACTATTCTCTTTTTTCCTTTTCTTTTAGAAGTACAAATTATATGGTACTTGTGAGAGCTGTATTGATACAGGGGAAAGTGGTAGACAGACAGCTAGAAACTTTGAGCTGAGCTGAGAATGATGTAGGCTCCAGGCAGAAGAAGGGATAGTAGCTTTAACCTCCTTTAGAGTTTCTTACAGGTTGCTCAGGGAAGTTGTGGATGCCCCATCCCTGGAAGTGTTCAAGGCCAGGCTGGATGGGGCCTTGAGCAAGCTGGTCTGGTGGGAGGTGTCCCTGCCCATGGCAGGGGGGTTGGAACTAGATGATCTTTGAGGTCCCTTCCAACCCAAACCATTCTATGATTCTATGATTCTCTGAGCCACTTCCTATTAGAAGATGGGTTTTACTGGAAGGGAGTCACGAGAGCAGAGCTAGGAGTCAAATGGTGGTGCAGAGTGGGGTTATGTGCATGGGGATCTGATGCCTGAGCCAGGCTGTGTGAACACTGATTTTAGTGAGCTGGCCTCCCTACTTACCCCAACAATCCTTGTGGCAGATGCAGAGCAGCTGGATTAGCACAGCTGGAACTTTGAGCCTGCATTTCTGAACCTATTACTTGGTTTTAATCATCAAGGCAGGGCCTTTCAACAGCAGGCCTTGTTGCATTGCAACCTGCTCAGGGCATTTTAAGCCCCCTGTATGTACTGTGCAGTACAATCCTCCCTCGGTGTTCGGGCTGGGGATCGTTTCAGGAGGGTGCAAAAAGATACTGTTCTCTTCCTGACCGTGTGTGTCGAGGAGCAAATGAAGTTGGAACGTGTGTGGCTTTCTCACACAGGGAGTGGAGGAAATCCTGGGGGTAGCACTGGTAGTCACAGAGCCCAGCTTAGCAGACGGGTTCACATTCTGCGCTGCCTTGTTGTCTCTGAGCTCCATGAGCTGGCAGAGGCCACTGTATTAACCAAATAGTTTTGTTGTAACGTGCTCAGCACTAGTGTGAGGCTGCTATGCAGAGATGTCTTCTGTTTCTACTTCTAACAGCTTAGCAGCTAATAAACACCACGCAACAGCCTCTCTTCTAAACCTCCTCTTAAAATACAGAGTTTGGTTTGCCAACTCCAATGTATTTAAAGCATCTGAGCTTCCGGGGAGACTTTGGAAAGTTAACCGAGTGAGTGGAGGCACGTGCAGAAAGACATTTTCAGAAGCAAAAGGCAGCTCCAGTATCAGCTCAACATCTGATGAGAGGCTCTGGGGATGTTAGAGCCTTTTGCATTGAAAGGGGATATGTTCTCGCATTTGATGAAGCATCTCTAGTCGTGTTGGGACAGCACGAGGGCCATAACCTACTGCTGGAAAAGAGACAGGGGCAGGCGAGGAATGGGGAACAGAGGAATGTGCAGCTTCCACAGAGGAGAGCCTTTTCTGGGAAGAAACTCCAGGAGGTTGTCTTGTAAAGAACGTGGGGATCTTTTGCTGATGCTGCATCTGTGTCCTCACTGAGCCCGTGGAGTTAGAGACTTCCAGCAGAACTAGCATTCTGTAGTGAAAACAAGAATAAATATGAGACCCCTGTCCTTCAAGAGGAAAAGTTGTCACTTGATTTTTGGCTTTTTCTCTTTGGTACTGTTTTTGTAGTGAGTGAGGAATCAAAAGCAAAGATGCTACTGATCTTTAAAAAAAAAAACCTCTTATGCATTTCTAGTTGAAGTCCAAAACCCAGGACATTCCTTTTTGCAGAGCTTCCCATAGCACTTCAAAGCAGTGTCCAGAACTAGGAGGTGGTAGGGAAAGGCAGTTCATAAAGTGTCTCTGATTCTGAAGGCCAAGTCCTAGATCTCCCTCGCCTGCATCACAAAGTGGAAGCCTGCTCTTTGATAAAGTATGCCTTGAGGAGCTGATGGTCATGTGTCCCCTGCAAAGCAGACAGAAAGCTTGGGATCTTTGCTAAAAAATGAAAAAGGAGCTGGAAGACTGTGAGGAGTTTTTGAAATTCTGGGCTGTTGAATTTTCATTTTAATCTAGTGGCTAGCACCTGTGTGGGAAGGTTCACTTGAGGAATTCACAGATGCCAAGGCGACCTCTTGGTGTCCGCTGTTAGCCTGTCAAACAAGGTCAGAGCCCTCTTTCCCCAGGGCCCATTCCCTTGCCAGCTGACTGACATTCTTCTTCTCTCCTTGCTTTGTTTTCTTTGCACAGGACAGGGCTGGAGGCCATTATGGAGACCTATGCCTTCTGGAGGCCCCCGGTGCGCACCCTCACCTTTGAAGACTTCACTACCATGCAGAAGCAGCAAGGTGAGCATACAGAGGGCATGTAAAGAGCTGTAGAAAGAGCAGGAGAAGAGGGTGTAAGATTAGCAACGTGTTCTGCTATGTGTCCAGCCACCAAGATGGAGATGTCACACACCCTGTTGAGCTCTTGACTGCTTTGAAAGGACACAGAGCAGAGAGGATGGGTGGAAACCACGGACAGTCTGTGCCTTATGAGGTGCAATGGATCTGCTTCATCTCCCTGCTGTACTTGGTGCTAGAGCTAGAAGGAGTAGCAGGAAGGAGTACAGTTAGGTGAGCCAGCCCAAGTACATGGCATGAGTTAAGTGTGAAGAGAGCATAGAGAGACTGAGGAAATGCTCCAGCATGTCAGACACGTTGTTCTCCATTTTTTTTTTGTTCTCTACGTTGTTCTCTGACATTTGCCATTTGTGTAGAAACACAAGGGGAAAGGGTGTATGTCCTCTGGAAGCTTTAGGAGACCAGAAATGTGCCTCCCCCTAGGATCACCCTGCCTCCCTTTCAAAACCTGGTGGCCTTGTTGGAGAAACTTTCTGTTAATACAAGTCTGGGAGGACTTGGGTAGGCCAAATGTTTTCCGCTTGTTCATGCTGTGTCTTTTCATAGCTTCTGCCCTTTACATCTCTCATTTGTTAAGTAGACCTTTCATCTCTAGTTTCAGGCTGTGTTACTATTTTTTCTTTTTGCATGGGTAGAACTTCCCCATTCACTTCATTGCAGCTATTTCTAGTTAAAAACACAGCGTTCACTGGGAATAGAGGTATCAGGGTACATTTTTTTATTCCAAATACACATGCAAGAAAAGAAAAAATCAAAAATTAAGTTTGAATGTGACACCTATGAGGTTAAACAAGCAAAACAAAATGCATGTCCTGTGTAGCAGATTCTCCAGCTTCTCACACCTGAGTTTGACACCACCCTAAAGCTTCCCTCTAGATCTTGAACCCATCTGGGGGTGGTGTGGTTTCCTCCAGAGGGAGCAGAGCTGGAGGGGCTGCCCATCACTGGGGCAGAATCAGAAGGGGATCCAGTGCTGGAATCTCTTCTGGCTGTCTTTTCCCCATCCCAGTTCCCCTCTGCAACATCCCAGAGCCCAGGTCACCTGCTAAATAATTTTTCTGATTGCATAGCACCGGAGGAGGACAGAGCACACTACTGCTGGCTGTGTTAGACTCCCCACGCATGGTCTTTACATGACCAGCCAACCCTTCTTAAACAGTGCAGCATGGAGCAGGAGAGGTTTTGCACAAGCTCAGGGGTTTGTGTGGAGGAGCACTTGTGGTGGGGTGTGCAGTCAGAGGTGGATTAAAGCAGGGATTCAGAAACGTTTTCATCACCCACCTAAATAGAAACATAACAGCCTCTCCTCCTGGGCACGGTCGCCGAAGCGGCCTCCTTCCTCTGTCTCATCCCCTATTCAGGCCCGCACGCCTCCTCTCTCTTCCCCTCCCATTGGTTATCAGATAACATCCTAGTAGCAAGCCCAGCTATTGCTTACGTGGTAAGGTAATATTAGGAAAGGAAAATATTTAATATATTTTTAGCTTGTTTTAATATAGTTTGGCAGCTGAAAAACCAGGAAGCAAGCCAGTACCCTGTGACCAGCCAGCTCTGTGCAGACCACCACCACTGCATCACAGACCACTAGGCTTAGGGCAGCCCTTAACTAAAGTTGTGTTCACAGGTTGGTCTCGAAACTTAATAACTCTCTAAAAAGCAGTGCTCTTGAGCTCTGCGTTTAGGCATGTAAAATGATCTCAAGATAATGAATCAGAACTATTCCCTCCATCATAGTGCTGACCTCTTCAGTTGTTGCTGTAACAAGCTGATCCCTGGTCTCAGCAATGGGTGCAAAGCCAAGGTACAAATACACTCTGGCTGCTGGGACAGCCCTCAAGGGCCAGCACAAATATGCTGGTCTGGAGGCCTTGGAATTGCTGGCAGAAAGGACAAGAAATGCTGAGGTGTCTTTAAGGCACATGTCATTCTTCTCTCTGAATGTAAGACGACCAGGAGGTACAGTGCCCATACCTCTTCATCTCCTTGCTTTCAATCACATGAACTGTGTGACAGGTGAATAAATCACTGGTGTTTATCAGATAACTTCAGCATAAGCTATTGCACCTCAGATCCTCTGAGCCTCAGCCAGCCTTTTCGTGTAAGTGACTTGCCTGGGACTCTACTCCTCTCTCCCACCTGAAGTTTCAGTGCTCTGAGCTCCATGCAGTTATCTCATCCCTTTGCATATTTATGAATTATAAGTTTTCAGGTTATTATTTTAACAAACAGACACTTTAATTCTAGATCATTCTGTTGCCTCCAAATCTGGGTGAATATGCAGTATTTCTGAATAAACGTTTGAGGAATTGCAAGCTTCCATTTTATCCCTTGAGTTGTTAGATGGGAAACTGCACTGGGGCTACAGAAGACTTTTGTGAATAGATATATCTACTGTAAATTAAAAGGAGTGCATACTTACTGTGGAGAGACAAGATAACAGCAGCAGAAGTGGCTTCATCCTAGGAAGAAACATCACTGATGATGAGCGAGTTATGGTTGTTCAGCCTGGTGAGGAGGGAAGAGAGTACATAATAGTATTGAAGTAAGTTGCTGTCTGTAGTGGGCAGGAAAAAAGCAATAGGCTCAAGTTATATGAAGTCAAGCAAAGTGCTGGAACAGATCCCCTGTCAGAACTGTGGAATTTAGCCTTGATTTTCTAGAGAGAACTCCCTCCTTACTGTGGTAAAAAAAATACTATGCTTTCTGGGGCAGAAGCCTAGGACTTCAGCAACACAAATATGGTGCCTTTGCTGCTTTCCAGCTAGATTTTTCTGTGCTATGGGTTGCTATGGATTCTTAGCTTTTCTTGTGGTGCTTGGTAATTTTTAAAATGAAATAAAAGTGTTATCTCCCTTTTCCAAGACAGCTTTGTCAAAAAAGTCCAACTGAATTATTTGGTTAGGTTAGAGATTTGACTGATAGCAGTAACTGTGTAGGTGTGATGGGTTTTCGGAGAGCGTGTAACTTATTGCCACATGTGCCAGCTTGGAAAAGTTAGCCTTAGTGTATATTAAGAAATTAATAACTGACTGATCCCAAAGCTGATGTGGTAACTGTGAATACAGCATCCAGTGAGGACAAGTCCTAGTGTAGCTCTGCAGAGACTGGTTCCAGTACTAACTTGTCCAGACCTAAATGAAAACAGCGCGGTTGCTAAAAGGTACAAATCTCATAAGACTGCAAAGTGATCACTAATGATGGGGACAAAGGTATGAAGGGCAATAGGCATTGCCTGGTAACCTGCATACATTCAAACAAAGTGTCACTTCTAGTTCAGCCAGATACAATATCATGTGTCTAGAAACAAAATGTAGGATATCCATACCCGCCGAGTGTGCTGGAAAGTGTTGGCCCTGACAAGAATTTGGAGGTCTCAGTGGATAAGCCACTGCATAGGCAAGGGACGGTGTATGGAATACTGTGATAAAAAGGGACAGACAATCTTCGGTGTAGAAAGAAAACAGTGATAAGCAGTAGGGAGACAATTTCCTAGCTGCAAACTGATATTACAATATGGTCTTCAACTGCATGTATTTTTAAAGAGTGGAAAGAGACTGAAGAGGATTCAGGGGAAAAAAAAAGTAGAAAGATATGTTGGATGGAGAAGATGCCTGAGATTGAAAACTCAGTTTGTATAGTTATTCCAGAAGAAGATCAAGTACTGAATCTTTATGGCCTATGCTATCTTGCAGAGAAAAGACTATGTAGTAGCTTTGTGTCAACCATCCTCAACAGACTCTTATGACGGCAATTTCCATGGTTTTATGACACAAATTTATGGAAAATTCAAGTGGCTCTGATTTTTCTACTCTAAATCCTTTTTTGTGGGATGTTAAGGAGAACAGAAGTTCCCCATCATCTACCTTCTTCATACATTTAACTGTTTTACAGTATTTATGTCCTTTTTCTGTGCTTCTCACAGTGAATAGCACCAGCCATTTCATTTCTCTTCAAGTGGGAAGTTTTCCAGGTCCTTAATCATTTCTTTAAAAACAAGCCTGCACAGAGTATTCCAGATGCATCCACATGATACAATTATCTAGAGGTATTATAATTTTTTCCACATTATCCTTTCTGCCATTCAACATACATCCTAGTACTTTGCTCATTTGTTTGGCCCAAGCTGTATGTTAAGCAAGCGCCGCAGTGACACACCAAATCAATACTCAGCGTGCTGGATGCAGCTGTTTTGTACAGGGATTAAATAACTTTCTAATCTACACAATGATAGGTTTCAGCTGCCACACAAAGTGAGAGCCTGATATCACAACCAGTCACACAGATGCCTGGTGTGGCTGACTCTCGCGGTCCATGAGCTTTATTAGCTTGTGTTGCCATTGAAGTAAAGCCCATCAGTCTGTGACCTGAGTGGTCGCCAGTAGTGACCGTAGTCCTACCAAGGAGAAGAACATGCCATTTCTGTCAGTGACACCCTCTGGCTTGAGAAAAAAAACCTCTCCTTTGGAGCACGCAATCCAAAAGCCATTGCGGATTTACAAGGGCAAGCACCATGTTTGATACAATCACAGCAGATCTGCAGCCAGTTTGGAAAAATTCCCACCCTGAACAAAACCTTTGCAAGAAATGCTCAGAAAACTGCGGTCCGGGAGAGGCTGACCTTCTGGAGCATGATGTCACCCACTCTGCAGTCTACTTATTACTAGGGAAAAAGGGGGCTTGGAATTATTGAATGCACATGGCAATGAGTTGTGGGGAAAGCCAAGAATCTATTAAAGTCTTTAATTGGAATATATTTTCAAAATTTAGATTGAACCTCATCCAGATTCTCATTATTAAAAGTATGTGGCTCAGTTTCTTGATTTTAATAGGGAACATAAAAAAAAAAAAAAGAGAGGGGGGGGAAAAGAAAATAAGAGTTCCAGTAACTCTGGATTGTGTCACTTTCCAAGAGTAAAAAGAGTTATTGCTGGCTCCTATGTGATATACAGTTTCCCACAGGATATTGTGATGAGCAGATCACTATCAGTGACTGTAAGTTTTGCCAGGACATAGAAACTAGAAAGGCACTGTGACAATACTAGAATAGTGATCAGTATCTGATCCTTTCTACAAATGCTGATGACTTATGTGAGGAGTAAAATTGAAGGTACGCTAGCAGCCAGTAAAAAAGAATTGCCTCCTAAGAAAAATTTCAGGACCAGTATGAGAGTCACACTATGTGGTATATCAGCAGGTTTACAGCACATAAAATTTTACTTCACCATTAAATTACTGTTTTGATACATGCATACCAAATCCACAGGAGTCAAACCATTTTAGCTTTGACTGGTGAGTTCTGAAGGCAGCTTTCCTTTTAAATGAGGTTTCTTTGCTTGAATAGGTGCCTTTGCTCTCTACCAATTGCTTTCAGTAGATTCAACCCCTTCTTCATCAATTTGAGCATCTGCATTGATCTTGAACTGGAGACCTGAGATAGAGAGGACACCTGTTAGAGAGTCTGCAAAATTGTCATTAATGGCGGTTGAGACTAACATCAAGAACTTGAAATTTGTCTAAAAGGGTACAGGAGGCAGACAGGGGTGTGCTCCTCACCAGTAAGACAGCTATGGCTATCTCTGGTATCAGCAGGTATGCTGCTATCTCTGGAGCAGCACCCATGTACAAGCTGGTGATTGAGTACAGTTCCTTCTGTCTTCCTCTGAGAGGGAAAATCATAGCCCTGCAGTCTTGTGTCAACAAGCGTATGCACAAAAGTCTCCCTCTCCTCTATGTGGAAGAGGTTCAATCTTCTCATTTACTGCTGGAAAGGAACAATGTTTTCTTGTAGTAGTGATGAGTCCAGACAGACCCTAGGGCTGCAGATGGGAGACAGCTACCCTGAGCTGAGGTGTTGCTGCTTTTCCAGCTTCCCTGTCTGTAAACATTACCCTTTTCAGGCAGTCATTACCTCTGTATTGACAAAGTTTTTCTGTACTGCTTGTTACTCATTTCTTCTTTGGCATAATGCTCTTCTCTATGTCTGGTGTGGTGCTCAGAGAGCAGCCCTGATTGCACCCATCTGAAAACAATATCATGAATGCACAAATGTGAATTGGTGTCAAGTGGAGGGAAGACTGAGCCCTCCAGAATTTCAACTGAAGGCATCAGGGGTGCCTTGAGGCATAAAGAAGCAAATAACTGTTAAGATCTTTTGGCTTTATCTGAGATCCCAGATCCCCAAAATAGCGTCTCCCAAAAGGGCAGAGCTGCTGATGTCAAAGGAGGCTGAACAGCCTACGAACACATCTGCTTGGCCACTTGTGTCCCAACGGCAGCCATCAGTTCTCTCAGCAATGCCACCAGGATAATCTGGATACTGCTTCCCTTTCCAAATCAATTGTGAACGGTCTAAGCTATTGGCAGAGGTCAGATATCTGGGTTTGGTCTCAATTATCTTCTTGATTCTTTTGACCTTGACAAAGAGATTTGAAACAAAGCAGTTGTTGCCAGAGTTATTGGGATCAAGAGCTGGTTTCTGCTGCATACTTCAAATGGCTAGTAGATTGCCTCATCTAAACGAAGCAACAGGGAACAAACTGTTCCAGCTTCTTCTTGGTTGAGCTGCAGACAGTTTTTCTTTAGGGAAGGCATGTTTCTGGTGCTTAGAAGGCTCATCTTTCACAGTGAAAAGCTAAAATACCCTCCCAGATGTGACACGGGTGGCTGAGAGTCAAAGTCTGTGCCACTCCCTGATGACTTGAAAGGAGCAGGAAGCACTCTGTTTGTTACTCCATGGAGGTGTTTACCCCGAAATCTAATTACTGAAGCCTAAATCTCTATTATCTCATGGGTAGTGAGCAGATTTCACATGAATGAATGGAGGGGGGCAATGATACTTTGAAGATTGGCATGTTTTCCTCAGAGCGGCGTGTTGTTTTGTGATGAGTAGAAAGTGGCACGTGCTTTGAGCTTGCCACAATACTGCAAGATTGTTCCTGAGTTCAGAAATTTTGATCCACAGTGTCTCTGGGATTTTATAATTCTTTCCTTTATTTTTTTATCATTTAATGTATTGGAGCCTCTAGGGCCTGTGTTGGCCCAAAGCAGACTCCATTAAGAATGGCAGGAGAGGTTTGCAATTTAACTTTTGTCGCCATCAAAGAAATAACCATGATTTCAGTTAATCTCAGCTGCAAAGTTGTAGCAGTGTCTGTTGTGGCTTTCTGATGGATTTGTGCCCCAGTCCTTTTCTGCATGATATTTTCATTCAATGTCATCTCCTGGGGCAGCTTTCCTTACCCGACCCCCTTGTCAATGTCTGTGCCCAGCTGATGGTTTTAAATGTGAGGGTCAGTGCATAATTGTCACTGAGGGGCAATTTTTTTCCACTAAACTGGGGTGCTCATCACCCTCCAAGCCTCAGTTGATTTGATCTGTCTGTACTTGAAGGAAGGAAACAGGAGACATTTCTGTAGGAGCTGATGTACAGTTCACAAAAGTGTTGTCTGTGCCATGTTACAATTGTCTGCACACAAGACAGAAAATCCTGTCCAACAGGCCTTCTCCTGAGACAGCATGGAGCTGGCCCAAGAATACCATGTGTTTATATGATGAGGAGAAAGCCTTGTAACAAAGACTGTCTGGGGGGACTGAGAAGGGGTTGTCTCTTGCTTTTGGGAAAGCTCTCTTAGTGCTCTGTGTATAGGTGGGAATGGAAATCAGACGTCCTGAATTGTATTTTTTGTCCACATTAGAAAAAAGGGTTGGTTTTTACCATTACATCTTGAAAATATTTTATCTCGGAGGATGACTGAGGCAAGTTTTATCTCTAACTTTCTGACTACTCAGTTTGTGTTGCAGAAATCTGTAAGACCTTAAGGGAACTAAAGTGTTATTCTGGGTTGTTCTAGATTACCATTAATTCCAGTGATTCTTGTACTTTGAGGCAAACTTATAAAAAGATCCTTCTCTATAATTTACTAACCTTAAATAAAATTTCTTTCATTCCTCACTTTTGTGCCATATGGTACATACTTTCTCCCTTAAATCTATTGCCGTAACCATCTTTTTTGCTCTCTGTGAGCTGTATCTCAAAGAACTACAAAGCAGTCTTTATGTTTCCCCTACCAACCCAGCAACTTGGCATGTGGTAGAGTTTGGGTCTCACTTGGGCCTTTTAAAAATTTTACCAGTGGATTCATAATTTGATAATTGGCCAAAGGCTCTAGAGAGAGAACAGGCAGCTACACTCTGTGAAGACAGAAATGGTTCTCATTCCCATGAAAAAGGGAAGTTTTCATTCCTAGAAATGGGGAAAGAACAAAGAAGGAGTCCAGCACATCACAGCCCAGGAGTCCCTGCCCTTGCCTGGTGGGAGCATGAGAAAGAGGGATCAAAGCTGTTTAGTTTTCCAAAGTGGTGAAGAAGGAACTCAGAGTGGTAGCGGTGGCACAAGCAGTATGTGATGAAGAATCTTTCAGTCACAGAATCACAGAATCACAGAATATTCATGTTTGTAAGGGACCTCTGAGATCATCGAGTCCAACCACAAAAAAAAAAAACAACAAACAACAAAAAACCCCACAACTCAAACCAATGCACACCCCTCCCACACACCCACCCACAGACAGACAGACAAAAACCAACAATCTCGGGCATTAGAGCGTGCCCTGAAGTGCCACGTCTACACGTTTCTTAAATACCTACAGGGATGGTGACTCCACCACCTTCCTGGGCAGACTATTCCAGTGCCTGACCACTCTCAGTAAAGTAATTTGTCCTAATATCTAATCTAAACCTCCCCTGCTGCAACTTCAGACCTTCTGAAGATTGTAGGTTTGAGTTTTGGAGAACTAGGATGGGAAGAGAGACCTCAGGCTGCCAGTTTTACTTGCAAGACAGAAGTTGTCATGATATGTGAGAGCAGGAGTGACATCTGATTTTGTGGCATTTAGATGCCTGGAGATGCAAGTAGCTGTTGAGAAGGACTGAGGCACGTGCTGCTTGAAGCAGGAGCGAATCCAGGTTTGTGCTAGGCCTGGCTCCTAAAGGACATGAGATCAGATGATTACAGTGACACCCTCTGGCCTCATAATCTATCAGTCAGATGACCAGACAATCTGCACAAACCCTCCTTCATTACCATCTCAGATTTCCACCTTTAGACGAGTACTTCATTTTTGTTCCGTGGCCAAAGTCGAAGTAACTTGGAAGGCAGGGAGTAAGTTTCATAAGCCATACCTGGGGTGCGTGCGTGTGTGAGTACACAGAACAGAAACAGAATTTTACCTTTGTGTTCAAATTTGTTTTCCTGCATGCATGCCCTCACATTTATTTACTGTTGTGTCCAAGGGTAGAACAATGCAAAAAACTGGGAAGAGTTGGTCTCTCCTATGCTTTAGAAAATCCCTTTACCTATGTGTACGTGTCTGTAGAGCCTTCACAAAAATCAGACCTTTCAGGAGTGACTTGGAGTACATCTGCATGGACAGGCTCCTCTGTATGTGCTCCATGTTGGCCAGACACATGCCACCTCCCGGCCAGCTCCATTTGGAAAGCTGGAGAGCTGCGTTAGCATGGCTCTGTGCCCAAGTGAATATAAATTGCCTCTCAGAAGAGCTTATTAGCTCAAGCAAAGCACCAGGAGGGGAGCTGCGAGCCAGATGAATGACTAGTGGTCACAGCCCCTCTTTCCCACACTCTCAGATGCTCGGACACATGCCTATCACACGGTGGAGATGCTGATGTGTTGGGTGCGTGTCAGCAGAGGGGCTGTGACTCCTCCAGAAGACCCATCAGTGAGGCCAGGCACTGATCACTCCCAAGCATCTGGTCTTCGGGCTAGGTCCTGCTCACATCTGAAGGTGAGAGAAGATGGCTGGGCTGAGGCTGTGGGCCAGACACTGTTCTGCTGGGATGAGTACAGCCCCTGAGCCATAGGCTGGGAATCTGGAGACCATGATAAGCCAAACTACCTTGTAGGTGGAAATGGACTGAGCTGTTTAAGAAGCATTTGCACTCACAGAGTAACTTGGTGCTAACTGACACATCAAAATGTGAATTCTTCAGACAAATCACCTTGCACTTCCCCATCCTTGTTAGAAAGTCGAGACACAAGCTCTCAGGACCCTCAGCCACATCTGTTCTTAACGAGATGATGCATACCACGTTATCACTGTCTGAGCTCAACCACAGCAAGAGCTGGAGGCTGCTAAGGGGTCAGATAATGGCAGCAACCAAGTTGCCCAAACTACTCTAAAACTCTTGCCTGTAGCTGTCTGATGAGACTCTACTATTGCACAGCGTATGGCCCTCGTGTTCAGATGTCTTGTGCTGACTGCAGCTTCAGCTTGTGCTTGCTCTCCTCCTCTGCACTAAGCAAGGACTTCAAGGACTGAGAGGTTTGTATGGAGGCACTGCAGGTGATGGTAGCAACCAATGCCTGGAAACATTAGCAAGGAAAGTACACTGTAGTCAAGTCCAAAGTTTGATTTATGTGCACCTTTCAGATAAAGGAGGTTGGGATAAGTTGTGGGTCAACTGACTAGTGTGGTGTCATTCATAAGAGAGATCCCAGAATTTTTTCCATGCACAATTGCTTCAGGCTCCCTTGGCACTGATGTTCTTCCCTGTATCTCCCTGTTGCCAGAAAGCTCCCTTGGCTAATCTGGCTGCTGACAGATGTGTTTTCCATCCACACTGCAGTGTTAGAAGTTCTCTACGTGACCTGCCGTATGTGGAAGGTGTCCCCTTTGCCTTTCAGTCACCCTGGCATGCTGAATGTTTGGGATTGCAATTTACCCTTACATTGTCCTTAACACAACTCAGTCGAGGTAAAGGCAAAAGCAAAAGTCTATTTGGAACATACAGAGAGACAGGAAAGCTTGGCAAGACCGTTACCGAGGCTTAAAAGGACACAGGTGACACAAAGGAAAGACCAGTCATAAGCTACTTGAGATGAAATTTTAATGACAGTTCTTATTTATATCCAGATGAGAAGCTGCAGTTTCTTCCCTAAACCTCATGGGCAGGTATTTGACACTGGTGCACAGCCACCATTTCTATATGGTGTTCACAAGAAGGAATGCTAGTACGGGTAAGAAGGTTTACATTGATGTTCCACCCTCTCCACAGGGTGGAACATCTCCACCCTGTCTCCCACTGTGATTTAATTCTTCTTTTCCCCATTTCTCACTTCTTGGTCCAGTTTGCAGTTTTTGAACTTCCTTGCACTAGATGATTCTCTGCTCCCCCTCTTTGGAAATGCTCGTGTCTCTTTGATAAGGTCAACTTAATTATCACTTGTATGCCCAGAGAGAGAGCAGGCTCCTTTCAGGATGGCACCAGTGCTTCGCTAGGCCTTGGACATAATGGCAGGACATTGCAAGGATAGACACCTTCATCTCCCATAAGGGGCAGGGTTCAGATACAAAGGAGGAGGGGTTGAAGTCACCTTGCATTTTATACAAATGTGACTAGCTAACTGCATATACCTGGGACTGATGTATACAGGGCCAGAAATGATCTTCAGAAGACTGGTCATAATAGTAATTAATCACTCTGGAATCATGGCAAGTCTGGAGGTGAGAGACACTGTGACATTCATGGTAAATGCTGTTGGTGTTGACAATTATTTCTGGGGCAATAGTAAGTAGAGGAAAGGAAAAGAGGAGAATTATTGAGCGATTCATTTTGTTCTTCCTTAAATGTGGTTTCACTTGACTTCAACCAGACCTAAACATAGCCTTGTGTATCAGTTTAACTAGATTGGTTCATATCCATGCCTTCCATTAAAACGACATACACATCTGTGTATCTGAGACTGTAGAATGGTGTGGATATACTTGCTGGGCTTGCTGCCATCTCTAAGGGTATTTGGCTGACTTTATAACAACTACAGTCCAAGTTATAACTTCACAAAAGTCCAGGTTGTGTTTGGCCCACACTTAGTGCTGCCAGCAAAGATGGATCAGAAATATCGTTCAGAGTAGAGCTTTTTACCTTCTGAAGAGGGTGATCCGAGATGGACCTTGCTTTGCATTGTTTCCCGTTCCACTTAAAGGTGTAAAGATTATTCTGCAAAAGATCAGGAACTTCAGGCTTCTGTGTTATGCTCTGCTGCAGCACAAGTGTGTTGTGCCCTGTGCTTGTGGTTGGCATTTACAGAAAAGCGTTCTTGAAAGACACTCATCAGGTCTGGCATTTGCTCCCATTGACAGATCTTTCATCTCCTCATCATTTTAAAGTTATAGAGAAAAAGCCCCTCTTTTGGGGTGACCTGAAATCTGCAATTCAGTGTTTCAGTTTTGGAACCATTAAGAATATCTTGTAACTGCTAATCAGAGATCTCTCCTTACTGTCTGTGGAGACAAAGCCCCAGTCGTGGGTACAACTCAATCGTAACTCTTTAGCAGATGTTTAAAGCCTAATGCTAGAAGTAACTGCTGTGTGTGCTCTTCTCCTGCATAGTTTTTGAAGGTTAACTATGGGGTAAAGGAAGACTGAAATGAAGACATTATAGTTAATCATTTATTGTACATATTTTATTTCAAACAGCTCATTAAATGCTCATACATCTATACACATGTATTTTTACTTATTCTCCAGACACTGTCAGCACGTAAGTTACTCTGTGAAGTTTGTTCATGAAATATGTAGTGTAAAGAATCAAGTGCGGAATTGCTGTGGGTTAAATACATGTCACTTTGTGCTGTGTTTGTTCTGTGATTATGTGACCTTTGTATTTTGAGCTTTGATAGCTAAGTGATGATTTATGAACTCATCTGTCTGCCTGTCCTTTCTGTCAGAGGTTATCCTCTTTAGTGCAGGGCTAACAGGAAAATGTGTGTATGTAGTTCTGTACCTTGGTTCATACTTACCTTTACTAGCAGTTTCAAATAAAATAGACTTTGCAGTGAAACTACTTGTGCAGAGGCAGACTTTCCCTTCTGCTGATCTTGCTGCAGTATTGACATGACAACTTGTAACAGATAGACAGGAAGAAAGGCTGGAGGAGATGCCATCTTAACTTACCACAACAAAACTGGCAAGAGATTGTCTGTCAGAGACTTTAAATGAACCAGAGAAGTGTACCTTTTAAAATAAATACTAAATTGGAAATTCACACAAAAAGTCTTTGAACTCTGGAGCAAAATAGCAAGCTTGAGCATTTTGATGATGTCAAGAAGGGAATATAAAGAGCCCATGATGCCATTTGAAACTTCAAGATTTCTCATTCATTCTAACGGAGATTTGACATAATGCTTCTTCTTTATGCTTCTGAATAAATGTCAAAAGGAGTCAGTGGCTTAGCAATAAGCATTCATTTTCACACTAATGCCCTGTTCTGTTTCATAGAATCATAGAACGGTTTGGGTTGGAAAGGACCATACAGATAATTTTGTTCCAACTCCCCCTGCCATGGGATTATTGCCTACTAAAAAGTCTGTCTCCAACTTTCTTATCAGTCCTCTTTAAGTGTTGGAAGGCTGCAATAAGGTCTCCTCAGAGCCTTCTCTTCTCCAGGCTGAACAACCCCAATTCTCCCAGCCTGTGTGGATAGGAGAGATGTTCCAGCCCTCTGATAATTTCTGTGGCCCTCCTCTGGACCCACTGCAACAGGTCCATGTCTGTCCTGTACTGAGATATAATCTCACTTACATTCTCACCATCATATACTGACTCAGAACCTGTCTTTCTAGTGCATCTCTTAACCATTAGTATCATTTGTTCTCTCTTCATCAGGCTGCACTGCATTCAGCGTCCCCCCATTTTGCAGCAGACCTAGACTGGTCTCAAAATCCTGCTGTTTTTTTTCCACAAGGCAACACAAGAGAAAGTTGTCCCTCACTTTTGACCCTCAACATGCAGTTTCTGCCTTGGTTATATTTCAACTGCCCACTCTAACACTATCTTTTCCAGTCCCTTTGCCTCTCACCTGTCATCTGCTAGCCTGTCCAAAATGCTGCCTCACCAGTTGTTGTCCTAGTTCCTCTGGTTTCACTTTTTCCCGGTCAAATCTCTTCACCAACACCTCTTCACTCCTTTTACAAGAGTCTCTGGGGAGCTACAGGTCTGTCAGTCTGACCTCAGTGCCTGGGAAGGTTATAGAGCAGATCATCTTGAGTGCCATCATGCAGCATGTACAGGAGAACCAGGTGATCAGGCCTGATCAGCATGGGTTTATGAAAAGGAGGTCCTGCTTGACAAACCTGATCTCATTCTACACCAAGGCACTTGGTGGATGAAGGAAAGGCTGTGATTGTGTCTACCTAGACTTTAGTAAAGCCTTTGACACCATTTCCCACAGCATTCTCCTGGAGAAACTGGCTGCTCATCGCTTGAACAGGTCTACTCTTCGCTGGGTAAAAAACTAGCTGCATGGCCAGGTCCAGAGAGTTGTGGTGAATGGAGTTACACCCCGTTAGCAGCCAATATTAGGAAAAAAAATTCTTCAAAGGGTTATCAAGCGCTGGAACAGGCTATCCAGGGAAGAGGTGGAGTCACCATCCCTGGAGATATTTAAAAGACATCTAGATGTGGTGCTTAGGAACATGGTTTAGTGGTGGACTTGGCAGCGCCAGATTAATAGTTGACTTGATGATCTTAAATGTCTTTTCCAACATGAACGATTCTATGAGTCTATGATTCAGTGTTAGTTACCCTAGTGAAGAAATGGGATCTTATGCAAAGGGAATCATTCAAATGAAAAAAAAAGTTTCACACCAGAAAACTGCATTCCCTTAAGCAGAGAATTGATTTTCCTGGTTGATCAAGGAAGCCTCCTCTAACTCCGAGTCTTGCCTGTAAATAATCTCTTCTCCAGCTCAAAATTGTGCCATCAGCTTCTTCGTATCACTTTCAGTTTATTACTGTTCTTGGTAGTATTATGCAGTATTGTTTTCCTAGGTCAGAATATGTGAGCATCCCTGCTGTGCAAAAGAATCAATTATATCATTCATAACATAAATACTGTATAACACATTGATACTACCACATGCATATACATCAATATTTTGCTAACAGCAGTGATGCAACATATGGAATCCCTTTCAAAGTTAAAACACATGACTGAAAAACCTGACATCTTCCTCCGCTCGGTGGAATGGGCTATAGCTTGAAACTGTGTCCCTTCATTTTTAGTGTTGCTTCTGGCTTAAATCAGTACTGCTGTACCACAACCCATCTGAAAAAATGGTTGAACAATGCAGAAGTCCAACAGGCTTTCAGCCACTTTATGCCATAAGCCTGGAGAGGATGATAAAGCATGTCTGTAACAGGGCCATGCAGCCCACTGACTGGTGGTCTTTCTGCAGAGCAGGAGAGGGAAATGAGACTCTCTCTCTTTTTTTTTTTTAAAAAAAAAAAAAAAGAGAAAGAACTAGATAAACATGCCTGGAAATGGCAGATCTCTAGACTGATGGAGCGGTGCTTCCTTGCAGATTTTCCCAACTGTCTTCAGTTGCTCTGTGTCATGCTTGCTTCCCTCTCATGTTTTCAAAGGGAAGAAAACCTCCGTTGAAAAACAAAATCATAACAAAAAAGCAGCAGGAAAGACCAAGGGATGCTATTAATAAAGCGAGGGCTCTTGCCAAGAAAGTTTTCCAGCGGCCATTTTACCACCCTTGTTTCTTTATAAAGCTAAGCTGTTTTTTAATGAGACCGTCTCGTTTTGCAGATGTGGTCCCGGGCTCTGAACATCCTCCCATGTGTTTTGTTTTGCAGGAGGCAGCACAGGCACCTCCCCGACCACCTCCAGCACGGGGACCCCATCGCCCTCTGCTTCCTCTCACCTTCTCTCTCCATCCTGCTCCCCTCCAGCCTTTCATCTGGCCCCCAACACTTTCAACGTGGGCTGCCGGGAGAGCCAGCTTTGCAACCTCAACCTGTCTGATTATCCCCCGTGTGCCAGAAGCAACATGGCCGCCTTGCAGAGCTACCCAGGGCTGAGCGACGGCGGCTACAACCGGCTGCAGAGCGGCACCGCTTCTGCCTCGCAGCCCTCCGAAACCTTCATGCCTCAGAGGACTCCATCCTTGATCTCAGGAATGCCGACTCCTTCCTCCCTGCCCAGCAACAGCAAGATGGAGGCATACAGCGGCCAGCTGGGGTCCTTCCCCAGCTCCCAGTTTCAGTATGTCATGCAAGCCGGCAGCCCTGCCTCCACCTCCTCCTCTTCACACATGTTCGGTGGTGGCCACATGCAGCAGAGCTCCTACAACGCCTTCTCCCTGCACAATCCCTACAACCTTTATGGATACAATTTCCCTGCTTCCCCCAGGCTGGCGGCAAGCCCGGAGAAACTCACCACCTCCCAAAGCACTTTACTCTGCTCTTCCCCCTCCAGTGGGGCCTTTGGAGAGAGGCAATACCTTTCCACGGGGATGGATCACGGGATGCACATGATCAGCCCTCCCTCTGGCAATCAGCAGACGGCCAATGCCTGTGACAACAGACAGTACGGTGCGGTTCAGGGCTCCTCCTCACAGATGTCTGTGCACATGGTCTAACAAGCTCTGCCTCTCCTTGGCGTCGAAGGCAGCTGGACCTTCGTTGTTTCCATGGGTAAACCCATCCCAGTACCTTTTTGCCTTCAAACTTATAGTGGAACTAGTATTGTAATGATAAATAAGAACACAAGCCACCTAGGTATGCACCACCGAACCTTGTGGAAAGCCTTGACTGACAGCCATCGCAGCTTGTTGAAGCCCAGGTCTTCCAGACCTGGCACGGAGTGTCTGCTCTTTCTGGACATTGCAGAGAGAAGGGCATGACTTTAATGAGAAGCTGGAGAGAAGCAGCCGAATATACCATTTATGCATTAACTCTCAGCTTGCCTGAGCTCTCGGCGTGGAGGGAGCCGTGTCCCTGTGCTATCTCCTCTGGGTGTTGAAGAAGGGCAGTCTCCCAAGGCTTCATCCTCTGAAGCTGCACTGCCCATAACTCTAGAGACCTCCCCCTTCCTAAACACGGCTGGAACAGCTCAGTCCGTTTCTGAAGCCAACACCAGCCCGTGGCTTCTTCTCCTACTGTAGCACAGGAATGGCACTGCTGGGCTGGAGCTTCTCCTTCCCAAAGAGGTGTCTGAGTTTTCACCATGGCTCTGCCTGACCGGCGGTTCCTCTTTGCGAGGCTTGAGCTTACCAGCACCCAGCCTGCAGACGGAGATGGGAAGGAGAGAAGAGAGAGAAAAGTTTTAACCCACAAGTGAGCCTCAGACAGCAGCAGGGACTGATCTTTGGAAAGATGCGCGTGGGAGAAGGGGTTCAGCTCCTGTTGATGTGACCCAAAGTGATGAATCCAAACCGAAAGGACGACAGCCTTTGTGGGGAACGTGTGTCCCGTAGCACTCAACCCAATGGGAGGAAACCCTCCAGACTGAGCTCACGGGGAAGAGCAATGAGAAAAGAGAGCCCTGCTCTACAGAAGCGCAGCCGGCCTCCCTCACTTTGCATGCAAGAGTTGCCATAGAAAACCGTTAGCATTTCAGTAACAGTGAGGTCGAGTATTCACCAACCTCCTGCCTGCCACATGATCTCTGTTTAACCAAATAGATCATTGCCTTTTGACATCTTTCTTTTCTGTTTTGTTTTTTTTTTTCTTCTTTTGTTTTTCTTCAAATCCTTTAAAAATAAGAAAACAATTGTAGCTTGGTGCAAGCTATGCATTTAAGTTGTGTGAAAATGCAAATACCAAGTAACAGAATACAGATATTATTGAGATTTGTTGTGAGGTGTTGTAGATAAATGTATTTATATGCCTAGTGAGGGATTCAATATTATGAATATAAAAGAGGGCAATAAAAATGGTATGTAAAATATGTATGAAGAAAAAGGTGTATAAAGATTTGCCCTATGCACGGAACTCTGTTTCTAAGTGCCAAGCACAGAATGCGCTAAATAAATCTTTGCAATTGTTTCCTCTGTGTTTTTCTCTGTCTGTAAGGCTTCCTCAGTGGTCTTCTAGAGACAGACATTTTCAAAATACTGTCACGCATGTTTGCACAACAGAGGAAATGAAGACACGGTGCTAAATTGTGAAGTCCAGGCAATATTACAATAAAAATAAAAATTCTGTCTTCTCAAGGAATTTTAAAAATTGAGTGCTTGGGATCTGTAAGGTGCCTGCCTTCCCAGGAAGTGTGTCTTATGGACAGCTAGAGTTGTTATTTCGATTGTTAAAACCTAATAAAAAGCTATTCTGAATAATTTTTCACAGCTAATATAGAAAATAATTCTTACAAATGACAGCATAATTTGTTTCTCATTTTTAAATGTAATTTTTGGGTATATGTCAGCTTTTCATTTGCACTACATTTCTAATATGAAATTCAGACATTAACACTGAAAGCAAGGGGGAAGATGATGCTCCCCCAAAACTGGCTGTAAGTTATGGCTGCAGAGTTTACAGCTTTCCTTGTGTCAATAAAAGTCTCTTTTTAACTGAAAAAACACCAGGAAGATAGAAAGACCCTGAAGACAAATTTTGCAATCACTTCTTAATTTTCACTTTTACAATGGAAGACAAATATACTAATGCCATTCCCAATTCTGTGCCTAGTCTGACTGTATTCTGGCTTTTACTGTGTCTAGTCATGGATGCTTCAGAAAAGGGTTGGAGGGACTACAGAGAAAAACCTGTCCCTCCCCTTCCTGTCTTCGGTTGACAGAAGTCTTTACTGAGGTGTCACCTCCTACATTCAGACTCCTCCTGATTTGGCACAACTGAAAAAAATATCTTTGATAGGTCTATGAGCCATTCAGTCTTCTCACAGTATCCATTACTTTATATTTATTGGCATGAAATGTCATTACAGTTGTATTGCCTGTTTACTTTGTTTGGTTCAATCTTTCAGATCCTTACAAACTTTGCAAAAGCTGACTTTTATGGTTTGGTTTCTCCTACAAGTGCTGCTATGTGTTGCCCAAGCCTTCTCCAAGTAACTCGCAAGTTTATTGATTTTGAACTGTTTTCAGGAATAAGTTATCTCATGTTAATGCTTTTCCATGACCAAAATATGTTATAAGCAACACCAACATGCTGCTAGTGGCTCATCACCCCCTTCTCAAGTACCTTCCTAACCCCATCTGATTCACTGCCTTCCAGCCTAATAAGTTTGTTCCTGTAAAACTTCCTCATATATGAGGATAGTGCAGCTCTTTGAATACCAGGGAAAGAAATCACAAGACTCAAGACTGAAGTATTGCTCTTTCTCATTTATTCTGTTTAATTCTTTGTACGTGAGTCTGTATTTCAGTTAATAGAAAATGCAATTTGATGAAATCTAAATCCTTTTGGGTACCAAAATGTATGTTTCTAGTCTTGATGAAAACAAAAAAAATAATAATTTAATCAGAAATTATCACTGGAAACAGTCACTGAAGAAAGCAAAATACAGATGTAGCGCACAACCTTCAATATTAGTGTGAAGAACTAGACTCCTGGTTTCCATGCATTTTAGTGGGAATCCATGGGGAAGAACATTGAAATTATCACCCAGACTCTTCAGCAACATGATCCTTCGAGTTATTGAGCACCCTGTCCCTGATCCAGCCAAGCTCTTCAGCATACTCAGATAAGGTTACTCTATCCAATTCCCTTCAGTAAGAAACTTATTGACCTTAGGGTGAGCATTTATTGACCATATTTATAGACATATTTATTTAGCTCTTATGTGGCACACACATAAAATGAAATAGCTTAGTTAGCTAGATAGTTATTCCTTCATCTTAGCATATGTTTAAGTGTTCTGTTGATTCAGGATCAGAATATTCAGCATCAAGACTGAAAAAGAACAGGAAAAAAACCTGAGAGAGGCTTCCTCATCCCGAGATGTAAAGTTGTAAGTACACAAAAAGGACTTAGTGTGAAAGTTACGCCAACAGTCTCTGAGGATTAGGAACAAGCTGACAGTGAAATGGGGGAAAAAAGTAAACTTTTTCCTTGATTGTCACTGTGCAAATCAAAAAGAGAGCAGTGTTTGGAGGGCAGTATCAAAAATAACAGGCTAAAGCATGTCACAATTATTTACTTAGTGTTCAGTTAGGTGCACAGGTGAAATCATCCCAGGGTAACACTCCCGTGAAAGGACAACCTGCTTAAGGCCTTGACATCCCCGCATAAATATGAGGTGAGGCTTGAATTTGAAGTGGACCCAGGTATGACAGAGGTATCTCATGTACAGCAGTGGCTCTTCTCCCACCACCATCCCTGCAGGGACACAAGGTTTTGAGCTATTTGTCACTTTTTATGAAGCTTCCCAGAGAAGAGGTGATGGCCATGGGCAATGGGAGAGATGCACCAGAGCCAGCCTGGGAAATCTGCTTGAGCCCAGCTCTCCTAGTGGGTGGCCCAGGTTGCAGTACACACAGCAGCCACTCCTGGAAAACTCTCTTTTCCTGGGTGACTGCCCTAACCACAGGGCTTGAGAGCCCTCCTGGCATGGTCATGTTCTCATCCAGGAGCCCTTTGATTGCTCATTTGCAAAGCATATGTGCGTGGGGGGCAGAGGGCGGCAGTTGCGTGGTTCCTCTCCCCTTCCTTCCTTCCTTACTTCACCACGAACATTTGAACCTCTTGGCCAACTTGAAGCAGCTTTGATAGTGTGGTCACAGTCTCAAAGATGTGAGTTCTCACATGTTTCTTTAGAAGAGACAGGGGAGGAGGACAGGGCCCTTATTCATCTTTCCCAGCGCAGGGAAAGCCACTGTGCGACATGTCCTCATTCAGAGAAGCCACATGAGGAACAGGTATCCTGCATGCACGTCCTCCCACCCCAGGTTTCATCTGGCATATGTATGTTATTAGACACCAGAGGATTTATCAAGGGCTGTGGAAACGAAGGGGTGTTTAGTCCACCACTCCTGGGCTGACCCATTTGCTATTAGCCCACGCAGGCTTCTGGCTTCCAGTCCAGGAGAAGAGAAGGCTCTGTATCTCCCAGTTAGATGCTGTGAATTTAAAAGAAGAAGCATCATGTACCTCTTTCAAGAAGTACCCTTTTTCAAGGGCCTGATCCAAATGCCAGGAAGAGTAGTGTAAATCTCAGCGATAGATCCCTCATCTTGCAGCACAGGCTGTTCTAAATGCAAACCTGTCAACTTGTTACACAAATGAAAAGGATGGGGCAAAAATAATCAGAGTGGGTTTGTCAGCTCTACAAAGTTTATTTAGCTTCATTCCTTAACAAGGACTGACAGGCACAGGACATAAATATTACCGTGATCACAGTCAGTGCAGCTCAGCAGAACCAGGACATCTCACTCCAGTGCGACATAGTGTTCTTGGAGGGAATGTAAGTACTATGTGCTAAAGCAAAATGCTAAGGGCACAAACATAAATACAGATTAAGGTACACAACCCATGACATTATGTTAAATATACTACAGCAAAAATTACAGCAGATGATCTGCTACTGTGGCTGATTTATTGCATGCTGGGTGAAGCTTTACTGATGTAGGTGAGGGCTGACAGATATAGTCATTTGCTATTAAACAACAACCAAAGAAAAAGCATTCAGGTTTTTTTTTTGCCCCAACACAACTAGGTGCATTGGCCCAGAGCACACGTCCCAAATCAGACCAGCACTGGCAGATGAGCTTCTGCGGGATGTTGCTTGTTGGGCATCGCTCTTAACAACAACAACAACATGAAAGTGCACCCAAAGACTGGGCAGAGGAACGCCTGAGCATGCCAATTACATGCTTCAGATGCACTAGAAACACAGCTATAAAAGCAGTGGCAGAACTTCGTGAGGAGGGTGCTGGTGTGGCCAAGGGGTAATTTGCTATAAATAAGCCAGTTCACGTCCAAGGAACATCTGACTCCTTCAGCACTTTTTCTTCCTTAGAGAAGCAGCCTGCAGGACCAGGCACTTTGGCCAGGTCTGTAACCCAGCATTTTGAGTCCATTGCTGGGACTATTTCTGAGATCTTGTATGTTGGTCAGCTGGGAGGGGTTTGTATAGCCTACTGCTGACCCACAAAACTTCTGCGGTTCACCCAGTTTTCTGACTACTTCTTCTAATTTGTCTGTAATTGCTATCTGGGGAACTGTACAGAACACAGCTAAAATCCCTGGAACTCTTCTCAAGGGTTGTTTTTGCCATGTCGGTAACTGTTGTTTATCCCCCCAGAAGAGGAACATGACCACACAAGACAGGAGCAGTGTACAGAGCACACCTCTTCATATATTAACGCCTTTCTACAATAAAAATCTCCAATACTTCTAGCCTGCCTGAATGGAGGACTAGGCCCGAAAAGTCCAGCTCACGTGGCTGCACACGGTGGTGGGGCAGCAGCCAAGAGATGAGCAGGGATCAGCTGATTCAGGGAGGAGCAATAAGCCTCCACAGTAGGGTTAATTGCGTGGTAGTCTATCTCTGGAGCACTGAGCTCGTCTGTTTTTCTGACTCGATGTGGAACTCATCGCATGCTGTGGGGGAGAAGGATTAGGAGCCTGTATAATTTTACACTGGTTGAAGTTCCTACAGATGCTGTTCTTATTCCAGTAATGTTCTAAATTTGTTGAGCATTTTGGAAGCTCTGACATTCAGCTGGATAATGCCCTTCTCTGCTGAGATAGGCTGACTTCTGCAGGCTCCTCTCGGATGTTTCCACAAGCAGGCCGAGGCTCTGCTTGGCCATGTCTCCTCTTGAGCATCCAGCACCGTCCACAGCTCAGGGCACTGTTTTCCAGCTGACTGGAGGCAGCAGTACCACAGAGACACGGAGCTGGTCCAAGCATGAGCCCTTCTCTTACGGTGATGGGGAGGGTGGCACTGGTTCAGCCAAAAAGACAGGCTGCCTGTAGTCACTCTCATTGAAGGTGCCTGTGCCTGGGAAGGGCTTTTCCCTCCAGATTATGCAGATGACAGCCCTGGGGACATGCTGCAGAGCCTACCGCCTGCTCAGTGTTTCCTTTGTAAGAATCAAGAGTGCCCAAGGGGTGACATCCTCGAGTTCCTCTCCCACCTGAGCTGGGTTATAACATTTCCCTTAATGTGCAGTCAGGTAATTGTACATTAATATAGTTGCATTTCAATCTGGTGTAACTGGTCCATGAACGACACAAAGGAAAACCACAGTCAGTTTGTTATATTAAATAGATAATGTGGTCTAGTGATTGGAAACTTGTAATTACCTGCATCTGCCTCTCCCAGTAAAGCTGGAAAAGGTTGCAGTGCAATTAACCCAGCATAAAATTAAGCACAGCCTGCCAGCCATCCAAATCCACTGTACTCTATGGTTTATATTATGTTTCTATGCAAAGATCTATATACAGAAATATTAAGATTAGTTAGAAAGAAGTATGATTCATAGGTGTGTATAAAAGCCTTAGAGGAACGCGTGAAAGAAAGGATTCAAATAATGGCCTGTACTGCTGGCCAGGGACATGATCAACAGCAGTGAAACTGTTAAAACACTGAGGAATGTGTTGCTTTCATCAAAATCACAGCACAGATGACTCAACAGCAGAAAACCTGCAGTCCAGTAACGGAACAACGTAGCCAGGCTACAACACACCATGTGTGCCATTCACTTTACTGTAACCCCATCAAGAAGCCAAGCTCTACTAGCAAGATACCCAAATGAGGAAGGAGAAGACAATGTGGAGCAATGTGACCTGAGATTTACGATGGGTAATTAACCAACATTCCAAGGTGAAAGCTCAATACCTGTGAGTATAAACATATATCCTGAAACATAAAGAAGACTTGTCCAAAACCCAATGCATTATCACCAGTGAAAAGAAAGCCAGAAGATGAAGTGAAGATTTGATGACAATTGCTCCTTGCGTGCAAGTGATTCTGCCCAGAATACTTGGAGACACACATTTTGGCAGTGTCTTGTTTTTCAGAAAACTAAATAAAAATCAGTTCTACTTCTATATAGTCTTTCACTTTTTTTACATGGGTTCCTACAGCTGTAGTATTACCCATAAAAAACTCTCAAGTCACAACTCTGTGAACATTACAAATTCAAGTTTTACAGAACACCAGAGGAAACCAACAGAAAAATTGGGTTAACTGAGGGGAAAAAAGTGAAAAAGTATAAAAGATTACGTAAAAGGATGTTGAGTAAAACTGTAGAAACCTGCACAGAAATGAAAAATAAAGTGCTCACATCCAAAAGAAGGAATTGGCCATGCACATATAGCAAAAGGGACAACATAGAGTCTGTAAAGATGTTTTGTGAATAGTTCAGCTACTTTTGGACAATGAATAATAAACTGCCCTTCTTCTTGCATGCAGAATTTGAACTTGTCCAAAGAAACTTGCGATGCTCTAGCTTCTAACCACAAAGATAAAAATCATATCAACAAAAACATCACCCTTTGAAAGGAAGCATATTCACTTCTTAAACATAAAATGTGCTGGATTAAATTTGTTGTTTACATTGTATACACTATTGTATACACTCTTTATAGCTACTAAATATATCAGGTAAGTAATCACTAAACATTCACACTGAAAAGCACTTAAGATTGGTTACGTTGTCTATACACAAACATAAATAGTTTTGTGCTATGCCTAATTGTTCTTTCTTTATTGAGGGTGACACAAACACCATGAAGTGTCTATCCCTGTAACAGGGGACTTGGGAAACATTTTCTATCACTGCAGTGGTCTGGGAAGGAAACACAAAAACTCGTTTAATACTGATTCTTGGTTTATCGTGCTTGTTTTTTGTTGAAACATGTAGACCCTGACTCCTGCCTCAGGTCTACTCATGCACAAATACAAACTGGGGAACTAAATAATTCTGGAGTCTGTTTTCCACCACACAGGACTTGGAGAGGAGGTTCTGTAATGGCACAGGAGAAATGTAAGGCTGGAAAAAGCTATCTAATGTGAGCATAGTTCAAGTTGTCAACTAAGGCTTATAAAAAGTAGAAAGTGAGAGGGGCATGTTGCTGTCTGGAGATGTCTCCACAGGGGCGGCCGTGCTGGAGGTGGTGGTCTCTAAAGACCATTCCTCGGCATTCTCAGAGGCAGGGATGGAGGTCTGCCTATGGAGGCGTGGTGGTTGCTGGGGCCACCGTTCTCCCCTCTCTGCCTGTGTCACTGGGGTCTCCAGGGCTGGGGCTGCTACCAAGACTGTCCTGGCTGACCCGCACCGCCGCCCTGGAGCAGTCCAAGAGCCTGAGGGGCCCTTGGTGATTTTGGGTTTGGGGCTATATCTTTTCTTGTCTTTTCTTCCTGCTCTCGAGGGTCTGGAGCTGCGCTGGGCCATGCCGATGGCAAGGGCACTGCGCCTGCCAGGGGTCCAGAGAGGCTCCCACCACCCCAACGGGGTCCCTGGGCCATCCCTGGGGAAGGGGCTCAGCCCCCGACACCGGAGGGTCCCTGCCTGGGCTGCAGCTCCCTCCCTGGCCATTCCTGGGGTGATTTGGGGTGATTTTGCTGCAGCTGGGAGGCCAAGCCGGGCTCTGGAGCTGAGCGCGGTGGGATGCGAGGACGGGCAATCAGCAGTGGCATGAAGTTGAAGCAGTAAAAGTGCCAGATTCTGCACTGGGAGGGAGTAACTCCAGCATCGGAGGAGGACAGGAAGGTCCTTGAATGCCTCCAGAGGAGGAGAACCGAGCTGGTGAGAGGGCTGGAAGGCATTTCCTAGAAGCATGGAGTGGTTTGGGTTGGAAGGGGCCTTAAAGCCCACCAAGTCCTACCCCCTGCCCTGGGCAGGGACACCTCCCACCAGACCAGGTTACTCCAAGCCCTGTCCAACCTGGCCTTGAAGCCCTCCAGGGCTGGGGCAGCCACAGCTTCTCTGGGCAACCTGGGACAGGCTCTCCCCACCCTCACAGCCAAGAACTTCTTCCCCACATCTCAGCTTCGTCTCCCCTCTTTCAGGCTCAAACCCTTCCCCCTCCTCCTATCCCTCCCCTCCCAATGACCCAGCATTAGGAAGCATTTCTTTCCCAAGGCGGGGGTCAAAGCCTGGAACAGGCGTCCTAGGGAGGTGGCTGATGCCCCAAGTGTCTCCGTGTTGAAGAGGCGTTTGGACGATGCCCTGAAGAATGCCCTTCTTGGGTGATTTGGGGGGATTTTCCTGGGGTCGGGAGGCAAAGCTGGGTTCAGGAGCCCATGGCAGTGGGACTCAAGGACGGGTGGGATTGTGCCCAGGCTTTGGGGGACAGTGTGGCGAGAGAGAGAGGACACAAGGCTTAGCTGTCATATGGCTTTAGTATTTTCCTTTCTTTCTAAGATCAAAGTCATATTCACCTCGTGAGTGTATGTGAGTGTATGTGCCATACCTGAAGTGAAGGGATCTGCCAATGTCCTTCTCTTTCAGTTCTAAGCTGGTAGACTAGTCAGTGTTCGTTGTATTGGTATCAATGAAAAGTATCTATGAAATGCAGCCACAGGCATATACAAATCAATGTATATGTTGAGAGCATATACTGCGTTCAGGGCACTTTGACACCCCTTGACACTGAGTTTCAATGATGATTTAATTTTCACCATATACAACAAGTTGTGAAGAGAAGATACAGCTGGAAAAGGGAAATTCAAGGAGAATACCAAGTCCAGTAGCTTGACAAGCTGAATTTAGCTGTGGAACAGTCACAGCTCTAAGGCAAAGGAAAGTCCTGTGGTCCTGGGTGGGCTGTGGACCAGATGCCCAGTGCTAATGCTATTTTCCATTTCGAAGTTGAACAGTTCTACAACAGAAGGAGCAGCATACAGCATCCATGAGTTGCCCCTACAAAGCAAGCAGGGAGTTCACAATTTCAATTGAGCTTGAATCCAAACCCAAAAAATTCTCTAGGTTCATCCATCCATAATATCTATGTTTTTCTCTCCCTTCAGCTGCTGCCACAATTGTGCCACTGGGGGGTTCTTTAATTCAGTTCTCCACTACTTTCATCCATGTTTCCCAGAATGCTAACAGCTGCAATATAATGAGATTATTTATGATTTCTAAATATCATCTTCTAATGTATCTCCCAGGCCAGCAAAGAGGCAACCTAGCAAAACTCACTGAACCAGAGCTGCCTGTAACAATCCCACAGTGTCCACCCATCCATTTCCATTTCCTGGCTTCCCTGGCTTCTCACTGCACTTTTTCAGATTTCCTTCTGGAGGAACTTTTTTTTTTTTTTTCTCAGCAATAACGGAAAGAAAAATGTTATTAGCTGCCGATGTTCAATCCCCAAAGAGGTACTGCAGTGGGACCCTCTCTTCTCAAACTATTTTGGTGGTGTACAGATGAAAAAATACACATTCTGTCCTCAGTGCTGTCCCCAGACTTGGAGACATTCTCCCCTGACTCAGCAGTGAAAGAGAGTCTGCAGTGACATGGACAGATGCGGTCCCACAACCTTCTGGTCTGGTCTCAACAGATGGCATTTTTTCCATTCCTGCATTTTTCTCACCCACTTTGGGCTTTGCCCTTTCAGACAGGTACTTACTTTGGGATGAACACATTTCTAATGCTGCAAGTGAAGATTAATCTCCTTCAGTGTGAGAATGAACTGACTGCTTTTCAGTAAACTTGTTGGGCATTTATGTCTAAACAAAGACTTTCATGTAGAGGCAAAACACAATTTCAGATTTTTCACTGAATTCTATTTTACATTGACTAATTTTTAAATGAGTTTTTGGTGCTTTATGTAGCCAGAAAAATACCTACAACCTCCTCTTTGTGATAGTACTTGAAAATTTATCCTCTGTTCTCCATGGTCAAGACAGCTAGAGAATAACTGTGTAATCCCTGTACCTCCCTTGTTGGTCAAGGCAGCGTAGCCTCATTTTACAGACATTAAACTGGACAAAAGACTTGCCCTTGGCCATACATACCCTGCACCATCCTCTGCTCTATTTAATGAAAAACTGTAATCACAGGTAGAAGTGATGACAAAGTCCTCATCTTTGCCAATTTGGTTCTGCTTTAAAGGTAATGTTGCTCGATTTATACTTTCAAAATTTAAGTCAAGTCAGATGGGAGGAAGAGCATGCTGTGCGATGACTGACACCACCAAACATAGATACTCTGAGCTGTATTTCTCACCTCGCTGTTGCAACGTCACCCAGACGTTGGACCAAGCTTAGTATTTTATCACCGACCCATGGCAAGGCAGTGGTGAAAGAGTTCCCATCTGAGACTGCAAAGGCTGTGGGTTGCACAGGCAGGAAAACTTGACCAACACTTGCTGCTCCAGAGCCGTCCTGCTGCTGGCCAGCAGAAATCTCCAGGGCACAATGTGCCGGCTCCTTACCAGCAATCAGATCTGAACAGTGCACCTCTGGAAACACGGTGCTTGTGCCGACGGTGCTCTTCAGTTTGGTTTTACTCACTCTCTGTGCGAATAAAAGCTGCCCTGTGCCAGCAGCCTCGTGTAGGTGCACAGGGAAAAAGAGACAGTTGTCCAAACAATATGGTATGGAGGGCTGGGGAAAAGGCATGTTGAAAATGTAAAGGACATTTACATTAAGGGAAGGTGTGAGAGCTGTAGCAACAGCCAAATTACAAAAAAAAAAAGAAAAAAGAAAAAAAAAGTGAATACTTCAAGCAGCCAAATTAAACAAGGCACAATGGGGGCCAACTTTGCCTCCCAGGCATTTCATAAGCCCACACCCTAGAGTTCAGGAGGTACTGGGGGGGGAACCATGTGTCCCTCCAGGTCTTATTTAACTTGGCGGTGTGTAAGGAACTTTAACTCTTTTGTGACTTGCACGTTCCTACAGCACTCGCATGTTCCCATATTTTTTTCTTTATTTCTGGATGCTTTTTGTTGGATGAGTTTTAAATCTTTTTGAAGACAAATAATTTCTCTCTGTTTAGAAAAATAATCAATGGAGGCAAAGCTTAAAGTCATTTCGGTCATAGTATCTTGGAGGAAAATAGATACAGTATTTTGGAAAGAATTTGCAATGAAAACACAAAGCCTGATGGGATTTAAATGTAGAAAACCAAAAATTCAGTCTCGCCCCCTCTTTTCCCTCCCCCTACTCATGAGGTCACTATTTCTCATCTCACAGACTATGGCATCTTGCCGGGATCCTGAGGCAGCCACCAGCACAAAACAGGATCAAACTGGCCAAGAGAAAATAATCAGTGGTTTCTCGAAGCTACAAAGAGAGAAACTTTGTAGAACCAGCGAGAAAAAGCCATCCAGAAAATGCAGGCAACCTTTCTTGTCCCCTCAAAAATTCGATGCATAAGCATTTGAGAAAAAGAAACTAGATGAAAATGTGCAAAATAGTGAAAGGGCACTGAAGTTCAGCTTTGTTGCTTGTAAACTGGTTGTAATGGAGTTGTGTATGCTTGAGTGCATGTGTGTGTATGCAAAAGATGAGAAGCAGGAGAGAGTCCCTGCACATGCAGGACATGGCAGACCTCGGCTCAACAAGTTGAATTTGTTGAACTGCTGCAACAGGCCGGCTCTCTGAAGAGGGAGGGCTGTCACTGTTGACATCTCAGTTCTACGCCTGCTTCTGCGGCAAATGACTTTTCTCACAGCATTACTGGCACTGCCCCTGCTCATACCTCAGGAGATGGACCTTTGTTCTTCCCTGGCCCTGTGTGAGCAGCACCTACACTTTGCATCCCGTGTAACTCTCAGCCCACCTGGAGAGGAAGTGAGCACTCTTTGACGCTGCATTAGCCTTGTTTAACTACAGATATTTCCCCTTTTTTTTTTAAAATAAATTGTGAGCCATTTGGGGGCAAATCAAGAGCATGAGAGAAGTAGGGATTGTGAATATTCTTCTCCCCTTGCAGATTTCTCTGCAGAAAGACCCTGCAAACTAAAAGGACGTCCTGACCATATCAGCCTCTCCTACTTCTGTCACAACTCAGAATTGTAGAAGATCTTCAGTTGGAAAGAACCCATAAGGATCATCAAGTCCAACTCCCTGCTCCCCTCAGAAATACCTAAAACTAAGCCATATGACTAAGAGCATTGTCCAGACACTTCTTGAACTCTGACAGGATCGATGCCATGACCACTTTGGGAACCTGTTCTAGTGACCAACCACCCCCTCAGTGAAGAGCCTTTTCCTAATGTCCAGTCCGAACTTCCTCTGATGTAGCTTCATGCCATTTCAGTAAGAGTAGAGTGGTGAACAAATATGTTAACAGACACTGCTCACATCTAAAGCTTAACAGTTAAAGCAGCAATCTGCTGGTTCCTGGTGTATATTTCAGATTCTAAAACCTGTCCAACAATACCTATCACAGAATCATAAAATAGTTTGGATTAGAAGGTTTAAAGGTCATCTAGTCCAAACTCCCATGCAATGAGGAACATTTCAATTAGATCAGGTTGCTCAGAGCTCCATCCAACCTGACCTTCAGTGTTTCCAGGGATGGGGCATCTACCACATCTCTGGGCAACCTGGTCCAGTGTTTCACCACCCTCATTGTAAAAATTTTCTTCCTTATATCTAGTCTAAATCTACCCTCTTTTAGTTTTAAACCATTACCCCATGTCCTATCACAACACGCCCTGCTAAAACGTCTGTCCCCAACTTTCTTATTAGCCCTCTAAGTATTGAAAGGCTGCAATAAGGTCTTCCTGGACCTTCTCTTTTCCAGGCTGGACAACTCCAATTCCCTCAGCTGTTCCTTGTAGGAGACAAGTTCCATCCCTCTGATGACTCAACTCAACTTCTGGGACAACAGTGTCAAAGTGCTCTCTTACCAAAGTCAGGCTGCAGAACAATTATTGTCAGCACACATTTCTGAGTTACTTTGTTGCTACTGAAGGCCAATGTGGACTTGAATTGAAGATCCAGTTCCTCATGACAACTTCCCCAAAGCAAGAAAGAAAGTGAACTTATTACAAAGAAAAAAATTGTGCCTGTTAGAGGGACAGATTTGTTTGTTGAATTTTGGCTCTGGATCTGAATTGTCCCAAAGAAAACTGATGGCATTAAGGGTGTGGAGCTAGTTCAGCTAGATGGGATAGTCCTCTGAAATAGGACATGTGCTCAACATCAACCACATTCCTAATATTCTGTCCATACTAATATGGATGTCCATATGCCAAAGCCTGTAGCCAAAGTCTTCAGCTCAGTAAAAGCACATCTGCTGTCCATGGGCATGAGTCAGCTACCATTGAGAAGTGCAGCTCCTGTTCTGTACACCTAAAAATCACCATTCAGTGATTTACCACCATCCTGACTTTGTTAGTCAGGACGAGACAAGCTCAAGCTGTACCTGACAGGACTTCCAGCTTACCGTGATGTTAATCACATCATTCAGTATAAAGTTAGGGAATCTCCTCATAATTTTCCTTTCCAGCCTGAAAGCCTCCACCAACCATGTTCTTCTCTGGTCCTTAAGAGCAAATAGGTGTTTATTCCTCTGCAGAGCCATGCAGCACCTTGGCTTGAAGCTGTCCCATCACCTCCTGGACTACACACTGGGATTGTTATCCAGGTCTGCAGTTGTCCCCAGTATCTCTGAAAGCCAAATCATCTGGTTTTTAGTCTTTTCTTGTTTTCTGCTGCTACTTTTGTCCTGGATCAGATGGAGCTCCTCAGTCTTGTAGTGATAGTTATTTTCCCTACACCACTTGGGGGAATGTAGGGATGAGCGCAGAGTGTCTGGCTCTGACACTGACAGATCTCACACTGCTCCCAAGGAGATGCCCAAATGTTACAAAGATGAACCATATGGGCAGCCTCAGCACTTGAGGCCATTAATAGGAATTTTTAAACAACTGTGATTGATGGGGCAGCTCTTACAAGTCTGAGATCAATGAAAATGCAACTTGATCTTTTGAACCCAACTCCTTAATTTTTTTGTTCCTTTTTTCTGCAGAGAATCCCATAAAACCATTTCTGTGCAGACAAAAGCTGTCTGGGACACTTCATGTGGATTTGTCATGCATTTTCCTTCTGCTTCCTCCTCCACCCTGTTTGCAGTTTCACATGTAGCTTGGTTTTGAGTCTTTCTCCATGATTTGTACAGTCACTTCAAGATCAGTTTTTTCTGTACTTGTGATTGGACATTGTCTTGAGGGTGTTTTTGACACTCATTATTTTTCATTTGTATTCAATTTAATTAATTTGTCCCTCATTATAAACTGAACACCAGTAAGAAAAAAGCTCTAAGAAAAAAGAAAAGAAAATGTGATTGAGAACAGAGGAAAGACTGAAAAACTGTCAGGAGAAAGCAGGGAGCTCAAGAAAAGAACAAGAGAGAGGACCATGTCTAATGAGTTTTGAATTACCCAATATTGATATTTTCCCCTCAGCATCTGCTGACACAAACCGACAGTATCCAAAATAGCTCCATCTTCCAACATTTTCTGTCAAACTTTTGACCAACAGAGCAATCACCCCAGCAACTTTGGACTGAGCCAGTTCTTAGCCAAAATGTCAATAGTCCTCCACCATCTGGATACTCCTGGAAATGAAAGCTTCTAAGAGACTGGCAGGCCATTTCTAACTAGAGGAGAATGAGCCTAAAAAGTCAGAGGGAAGGGGCAGCTTCTTAGAAGCCAGGTAGGGAATTAGGGAGAGTCTAAGGAAAAGGGGTGGGGAGTGAGAGCAACATGGGGAACTGTAGTTAGCTAAGGTCACAGCCTGGGGACACACAAGAGAGTCCAGGGTGCAGGAGGGAAGAGGCCAAACCAATGCAGGTGGCATGGATGATCTTGAGGGAGCACAGAGAAATATGAGGCATAGCAAGAAGAGAGGGCAGAGTGGTCCACATTGACGATGTGAACGGCAAAGGGCTGCAGAGGGGAGGAATGATGCACAGCCATCAGGAAAAGGCAAGGGAAGAGCTTTGGAGAGGTTGGGAGGGATGCAGTGGGAGAGGAGGAACAGCAGAGAGACAAACAGTACCTCTTCCTTCTCCAAGAAGGGGAAAAGCAGGAAATGGAGCCCGTGTTTTAAGCAGGAATGACAGCTTTATGTTGAACTTGAAACAGCCACATATAAGTAAAGAGTTGGGAAAATGTCCCATTAGGCACCAAAATGAAGAAATAGGTGAAACCAATGAAAGCCATTAACGTTTAGTTACATGATGCTTAAACCAATGTCAGTGCAAAGGGGATTTGGAGAAGGAGTTGCAGGGGTGGTACTCTAGGATTAGAAGTCCCTGGGGTGGGGACTATCTTCCCTTCCCTTGACTAGAAGTGGGCTCAAACAACTCAATGCATGGCTCAAGGTAGGTAAGTTTTAGAAGAGTTTTGGGACACGCTGTGCATATTGGGCTTTGAGGAAGGCTGAGGATCTTCCCAGAAATCCCAGTTTGAATATATTTTCTAGAGCACACCAAGCCTTAATGGACCAAAGCTCTGCTAAAAGTGATGAGGACTTTTCTGCTACCCCTTCCTGCTTGCCTGCTCGGCACAGGGTTGGGAACACTTACCAGCTGATGATGACAAATGGCAACAAACAGGAGCGTTGGTGATGGAGGACGCAATGCAATCCCTCGGAGTTATACAGCACTCCTGAAACACTGTAAATCACCATTCTTGCCTTTCTTTGGAGCTGTCGGTGTAAGGCTCAGCTAAGAGAGAAACGGAGAGGTGGAATAAACTGGTTGAGAACGGTATGAGTCTCGGAGCTGGGAGTAATCAGTGAGTCTCAGTGGTAGGCTTAGCCCACCCTGGCTCATGCTGCTTCCCTGCCCTTGGCCATGATTGTTAAAGAGCAAATCTGGGTTCAGAGCACACAGCCAACTTGGGAAAAAAATCACTGAGAGCACTGAGGAAGTTGGGAGCATCAAGCTCCTCATCACCTATCAAAAGCACAAAGAAAACTGGAGGTGTTCCCAGGACCCAGCAACACAGCTCAGCTCCATACAGCTGGTCACCAAAGTAATCTGGGAAGTTACAGAATGTGACAAAATTTCCAGTGTAGGCAGGCTGTCACTATAGCTCTGTGTCTCTTTCCCTAGGGAAAGACCCAAATCTTTCCTCTGAACAACACCTGGGTTTCTCCCTTACATTATCAGGTTTCCAAAACTAGTTCCTCCTGCACATGGTCCTAGACAGGCAGAAGGAAGGGGAGCTACAGCTGCAGGGTGGGAACGATGGGTCCAGCACACCCCTCTGGAGCTTGCACCCACTTCTGGGAGAAGGGTAAGCAACTACTAAGCAATGGAAGGTGCTTGTGTGCTCTCCGGACCTCAAGCACCCTTAAGTGGTGTCACACAGATCATTCACAATATGGGTGGCTTCCAGGGCCTCATCAGGGTCTTCTGGAGCACCCGTATCTCGGTTTGCAGTTCATACATGACAATGTGGTACCTCCAGTGACACACTCACACTAGATGGGTTCTTCCATTAAAGGCCTTAACATTCACAAAATGCAACACTTCTTCAATAAAAATATTACACGTGTTTAGCTGATGGTAATGACTCAGACATGCCTTAAGCTCCAGAGTGTGCCAGTAACAATGCTACTAACCTGAGTGGTTTGGACTTCACAGTCTTTTCTTTGTAACTAATACGTGTAATTAACATTTTCCTTAAAAATGGTCAGCGGAGCAGTGAGACATACCAGGCTGGGAGTGTTAAAAATCGGAGCTGTGTCCCCAAAGAGCAGATGTAGGCTGACAAAAGACAGGGCCAGCTTCTCATACCCACACAGGGCTCTGGCCACACAGCTTGGCCTCACACCCAGCTTGGAGTGACAGCTTCAAGAAGTGAATGGCAAGCTCAGTCGCCATGAGTTTCTCAGACCCTGGCTGCAATTAACTGAGGCTGCCAAAAGCCACAAGAAGGCAGCCAGATAGCATCACCGCATGCTGGCAGGGTTTGTCTCTTAGGAGCATCTACCAACTGGAAGTCCTTTCATTGCCATCCCCCTGCTTTCCTAGGTCAACTGCAGCGCAGGGCTGAGCTTTAACAGGAGACCAGAAACAACCAAAGATTGACCTCACTCACCTCCACTTGCAGAGAGTTCTTCAGCTGGGCACTACTTGACCCAGATGTTTGCTTCATTGAAATGGGAGCCTGGTCTTATATAGTGTCTTCAACTGGTCACATTTAGCTTTGCCCTACCGTGAGCATTAAGGAAAGACTAAATGGTTGCAGGGAAGTTCCTATCAGCCTTTCTCTCTCTGAACCTCTGCTTTTTTCTTCCTCTCCTATCTTCTCTTCTGTTTTTAAAACTTCCTTTTAAATGGGGCTGCCTGTCCTACTTATAGTCACTGCTCTGGAGCTCAGTCAGCCTTGTTGATCCCTGCTGCAAGTGACAACACTTCTCACTGTCTTTTATATAGCAGCTTAACAGCCTGATAACAACTGGGCAGGACTGGATATTCCTGGCACTTTGTGCGTGTACCGTGCAAGGCTTGTAGCATGGCACTAGCTATATATTGCCGTCTCTTGCTTTTGAACTGTTACCTTCTGATTGCTTGAAAATGACTCATGAGGTTCATATGGTCCAAATTAAGTGAATGGCTGAACACTTGTGGTGCTGTAGATTACTTAAAGGATTTTAGGCAGAATCTTAATATTTCATTGTATGCCTGCAAACTTCTGGGAATTTTTACCAGGAAGTGAAGTGCAAATTTTACAAACTACAGAAATGTTTCATCAGCTGAGGATCTCAACCCTACTTCCACACTAATTTAATTCCTTTTATAGAGTGCTATGGTTAATGCAGCTATACAGCTGTGTTGTTACAGAAACTTTCAGTCTTTCAAGGGCTTTTCTCCATTTTTTTGTCCATTAGTTCAATACTAGAATTGTCCTTTGTACTGTGGAGCATCTTCACCAGGTGTTTCTTTAAAAAACATGGTAAGCATCTATGGGACATTTCCATTATCTCAGGTTGCACGTGTGTACAAATACCCATTTTGAGCCCTGCCTGGCAGAGGGATCTCTGCTGTCAGCAGTTCTTTTTCAAGCCATCCTAAGATTTTCTCTCCACCCCCTGTCCCTACTCTCAGCCTCCCCACATCTGCAGTGCTGGCCCTGCACTCCTGGTTCACCAGCTCTGCTCCTCATCACCAAAGCAATGTTTGAGCATTTTCCAGAGCACATTTGGTGACGTGAATTGCTGAAGAATAGGCAAATACTGCTCCTGGTGTGCAAACTGTTATTGCACTCAACGACACTTTCTCAGAGCTGCTGCTAACCTTACTCTCCATTTGACAAGTATGTAGGTGAGACTCAAAAGGCTGAAAGCATGAAAGTCTTGTCTTCTCTGTTCTCCATTACCCTAAAAACCTGACCTACCTACTGCGTTGGGGAGTTGTACTGTTGGTCTGGAAGCCACTCTTGCATCCCAGAATTTGCCGTGGAAAAAAAAGTTCCCTTCCCTAAGTCCTAATTCTTTATACCTGGGTCCCCAAGCATTCCCAAAGGGTGGTCAAAATGCCTTTAGCACTTGGACTGTCCTTTTTAAATTTTAGCAAAGGCTGGAGGGTTTGCCAGTGGTTTTGCTTTTCCAGCATGAGCCAAACATGCCTGCCAGATTTCTCAAGAGGGGATGTAAGATTTTCCAATTTCTAAATAGGCCAATGAAGCACAAAAATATCGAAACATAAAATGAATGTGTTTTATGAAAGGATTCTCTGTTGTCAAGGAAGGAGGGCTGGCAAACACCTGAGGGCGCCGGGAACTTTTCTCCTCTGTGACCTGAGGCTCTCTGGAAACGACCTTTACCAGCCTGGAGGCGCAGGAATGCGGTGGTACCAAACTTCTCCTCCGCGTGTTGCGGGCAACTTAATGGAAAAACCTGTAAATATTGCAGAAAGTTGTGAATTGTTAGTAGTATTACTCCGTCGTTAGATAGAGGCATGTACTGTGCATTTTATTCACTGTAACTCTCTTTTCCTAACAGTTGACTACTGTCTAACAAGGAAAGAGAAGTCAGAGGTTTCATGCTTACAGGAAGTATATAGTGTCGATGGATTTGCATAGTATTTAGAAGAGTTAGAGTTACATTGCAGTGACGCAGTTGTACAGCACTTGCTAATTCCCTCTTCTCCCCGAATACTTCCTTCTGGCTCCCGCTCTTGTTTGTTTGAACATACCCAGTCTGTTATTGCTCTCTCTATGAGCTATGCAGTTACTGGACAATTGCAGTTTAACATATTAACACTGCGTTTAATATTATGCAGCAGGTATCAGGCTGACAGTGTGTCCAGATGGGGGTCCACTGCCCTGTTCCATAAGCACCAGACGTGGTCATCCAGACTCTCCAAATGGGAACCCCAGACATTTGTCTCTTGACATGTCTTTCCGTCTTCCTTCCTTTATCAAAATGTTGCTCTCCATCCAGCAACTGCAGTAAATCAGGTCTCAAAATCCCACTTGATTGCCTAACAAAGCAGAAAGTGATGTGTTCCCAGGAGTGTTTGTGCAATGGTGATCTCCATGTCAGAGGCAGGCTTTGTATTTGTCAGATTTCTATCCAGAGTTCAGGTTTCACATAGATATTGCCCCATCCTTACACACACGTGGCAGCTTGTTACTCTGCAGAATTTCTGACCAGAAGTAGCAGAGCTGTTGTACCATCTTCAGCTCTGATGCTGGCAAAGGGGCAAGCCTTCCATGAACCATCTAACAGCATTCCCAGTGACCCTGGAAAAGTCCCTGGAAATGCCCTTTCCTCATTCCGCCTCAAGAGCTGGTTTCAATTGCCCTCCTTTTGTGGCAAATGGGGGTAGAGGTGGTGACATCAGGCCCTTCTTGGCAGCTCCCTTTTCACAAGGAAGCATGCATTCAATTAGAGGATTTTAATTAAAATACTTTTCTGTAGCATCCTGTTTCCAGGCCCTGCTGTAAATTTAACTTGACGTTCTCTCATTTAACAGGTGGGTGAGATTATTCTGAGAGCTGCCAGATGGAAGAAAGCAGAAACAGGGCTGGCTGTTGAGATAGAAGAATGAAGAGAGGAGGAGAGCAAAATCAAGGAGTGGGACAGATATCTGCTGCATATCTGCCAATATTTACTATGCAACATGCTATCGCTTTCTGTGATGGTTCTTCATTGCCATATGTGTGCGACTTCTTAAATTTCTTTTGAAGGATAAAAGTGGCAAATCCAGGATCAACACAGTTGCATTTGATTTCCTCTCCTTTTGGATTGGAGCGGTTCAGGAATAACCAGCGAACGGCAATAGAGGCAAAATTCAAAGTACCCTCATCCTACTCCCAAAAAAGAAAAAAAATCCCCACCCTTTAACCAGGAAGCTGAGAAAGAGAGTAACAGCTGTGGGGCTGCAGTGGTAGCCATGGGAGTGGGAAGTTCACTGCTGGTCCCTTCTGCCACTGCAGCTGTGTCAGCACCAGCTTCCAGATGCAACGGGTTAAAGAAAGGATATGGGAGAGAAGAGATTGTTTCCAAGAGGTTAAAACTCAGCGGCTAGCAGGAGCAAGGATGAGGAATGTGGAAAGCTGCCAGCTGGGAGTCTGTGAGGTAGAAAGGCTGGAGAAAAGGGGTGGTTAGGAAAGAAAATGAAAGGGACCAGAGGAAGAGAGAAAAAGGGGAAGGACAGTCTGGGAAGGAGGAACCTTAGGGAACAGGGGAAGGAGAGCTGCAGAGGGTGCTGAACACAGGGAAAAGACTGAGAAACCCACACAGGCGATGAGGAGAGGAATGGGGAGGAAGAGAAATGAAGGCCCTTATACTCTAATTTTCCCTTTGAAAGCAACAAAACATACAGGAATTTAAGACCAAACTTGAAGCTAATGTGGAAGGGTGTCTGCACTGATCTCTTTCCACTGTGCTATGTAGGACCATAGTATTCTGAACCACCCACCTCACAGCATGTGCTGCCAGAGGTAAGACCTCCGGAGCAATGCAGGGTAGACGCTGCCTGAGCCAGTACAGAGCTCTGGTGCAAGTAAAGAGGGTGTTGTAAATCCTCAGAAGCATCGCACACCGCTGTCATAGCCCATAGCAGTAGTGCAACCAGTCTCACTCTTGCATTGATCACCTGAACAAGCTGCTTTCAAAGGAGACTTACGCAGCAGAAGGCATAGTGGATAAGATGTTACAAGGGAAAATTCCTGGAAAGCCCTGTGTTTTTTTCTTTCCATTTGGTAGACGTTGATTTAGGCTCCAACTTCAGAGGTCTGGAGCTCTCAAAGCTATTGATTACCTCTTTAGATTTGCTCTTCTAACTCCAGAGGTGCACTGAGCGAATCCACAGACTGCGTGATTTGGTTGTAGGTTGATAAACTTGAGATTGTACAGGTAAGTGTGGAGAGTCCTCGTGGTTTCTCCACAAAGAACAGGATTTCAGACAGAGCAGCGGTCAGTCCAGGATGGACAGAAGAATGTTTCATGGACATCTAAACCCACCAAAAAGCCTACCCTTAGGATGGAATAGCAGAATAGCAAAATACATAAGCATATTACACCTACATTTGTGATTAGACTTTGCAGTATCATGGACAAGTACAGCTTTTTTTCTATTTAGCAAACTGAGATATTTCAATATACACCAAACCCAAAACATATGGTTTCAATTCTACAAAGGGGAAAAATCCTATATAAAACAAGATCCCATTTAAGAAAAAAAAAAAAAAAAGAAAAAAAGAAAAAAAGAAAAAAAGAAAGAAAGAAAGAAAGAAAGAAAGAAAGAAAGAAAGAAAGAAAGAAAGAAAGAAAGAAAGAAAGTTTGTTTCAGGGGAAGATTCTTCCCGAACAAGCACAGCCCAGACATTTGTACAAGCTGAAGCTTACATCAGAAAGCCATTGCACAAAATCAAGTGCTTTGGCCAGAAAACATACTTTTATCAGTCACGTTGTAATCACTCTCTAAAAAGAGATCTTAATTTTTTCCAATAGGATCTGCTCTCCATATTATTGCACCATTGGTCTTTAATTGCATCAGTATCCTCTAATTCTTTACCAGTCATGTCTCCTGTGAGTCTTTCTATAATTTTCCCTGGGATTGATGCCAGGCTAATGTGCCTGCATTTGCCTGAGAAATCCCATTTATCCTCTTGAGCACAGGAACAACAACTAGGTTTTTTTCCTGTCATCTGGAACTGTCTCGGAATCCAAGACGTGAAATAACAACAGGAATAGCTTACAGCACTCTTCAGCAAGTCTCCTTTAAACCTTCTGGTAAAATGTACTTGGTCTGTGGACCTTAAGATGTTTAGTTTTACTAATTGTTCAGAACCTTCTCAAGTTACTCTTGAAAGTAATTTCCAGAGACTCATGGGGAAGAAGGGCCCATCGGGCTGTTTGCTGATACCTCCTGTGTATTACTGACTTGTGATACGCATGTTGCCCAGATACTTCCACATCAAGTTCCAAGACCAAAGCCAAGGCACAGCAGAGCCCTGTACCCATGTCCCTGCAGGAGTGGGGAAGTGATTCGTGAACAAAACCAACAGCTCTGCAAACAAAACAAGTACTGCAGAAGAAGTTGAAACCCCCCTGCCAAGTCGATGCCACTGTGACCTTGGGGAAGCCCCGTCTGCACCTCAAGTAAGTCAGGGACTGTGACCTCGAGCAAAGCAGCACAGGGTATCATCCCCAGGCATCTGCAGCAGAAGTGCTTTGGAGCACAGATCAGCTACCACTCAAAAAGCTTTGACTTTGTACTCCATCCATAGTATCATACATAATAAACCCCACCCCCCTGCTTTATTTTGCCTGCAGACCGAAACACAATGTGGACTGAGCACCTCTGACTTCACTATGTTGCTGTTAAAGCTACCTGTATCTGAGCAAGGTGTTTTGTGGTTTTGGTGGTGGTTTTTTTTTTTTTTGTTATTCCTAATATATTTTAAAATATCCTCTTTAAAGCCAAAATGGTCACTTTTCTTTTAAAAACTGTTTTTTTTCCTGGCTTATCATGTGTGTATTTTTAATATATAAATTATATTAACTATCTGCTATCTTTTTTTTCTCTATTATTTTATCTGACAGCTTGTTGTTGAATCACTGCTTTCAGACAGCCTTTTAACCTGGCTGATTTCCATTCAGCTATGTTTGCATCCATACCCATCAAAATAGCATTTTACGCATGCACATGATGATGGCTTTTGAGCGTTTGTCTGGTAGGGGGTTCACAAAGGACTCCCAGGCTTAGCTGAGCTTTTCCAAGTTCTCCAGTCAGAAACGCAAGCATTGGAAAATGGTCTTGGGAGTTTAAAATAGAAATTGAATTACTGTTTCATGCAATTCTGTTTGCATCTGACAAATACACTTCTGTCTTCACTGGTGTTCAGGCTACAAGTGACCCTTAGGTTAGTTATTAACTCCTCAACCAGCACAAGAGTTGGTACTAACCTACCTCATCCTGGATGCAGGACATGGGGTGTAAAGAAATTACCACCTATTATTTTTAGAAACTCTTAGAAGTATTGTCACTAGTAACATGAGAGGTCCAGCAAATACTCCCCAGGTTCTTCTCAGCCAGATGTCTGTCATTCCCCATCCTCAGTGAAACTAGTCAGACCTTTAGCCCACATACATTCAAACGTGATTCTGAAACAGCAGTGACTTTTCACTACATCACAGACTCTTTGATGTCTGAAGACAGAGTCTCTCTGCTGCTATCTGTGCTGGACAAGTTGAATCTGTGAATTTTAATGTCCCTGGCCTAAAACCCCATCCTAGTTGTAAGGACTACTAGTATTTAGGCTCTGGGACTGATATCCCCCAGTTTGTTTATCATCTTATGCACAGGTGTAACTGAGAAACATCCCTTTCATTCAGGCACATGGAGACATCTCAGAACTTGGACCACACCAACTGCTCTGAGAAAGGTGCCTCAACATCTTTACCTTTACATGCCACTACTGAGTCGTCTCAGGTCAACTGTAGCCATCATGGTCTGACTTCACACTCACTCGTCTTCTTTGGAAACAGGGATCTCTGTCTGTGGCCAAAACCCAAGGGGACAAAACTGGGAAGATTTCCTATCCTTTTGGGTATATGAATGTGAGCTAAAATATTTTCTTGAAGTTTAGGTGAACACAGGTTTTATTTATGATGCTATTACTGTAACAACATGGCCTACAGGATTAGTTACCTTGAAGGCTGGCAATTCTTAAACATGTGAACTCTGTGCCATAGACCACTGCTCAGACCTCTACATCTCCCATAGCCTTGTTTTTTCTAAGCAAAAAAAAAAAAAAAAGGGATAAAGTGATTTAGGAAGAGTTAATGCCCCTGAACAGATGCACCAGCAAGAGATGTGACAAAATGTCAAGTGGAATGTGCCTGAGGGCTTGGAATTTGGCCGTGGAGGCAGCAGATGAGTCCCCAGGATGGCATGTCCCCCAGAGGCCTGGCATGCTTTGGTGACAGCTGTGATTTTTATGGCCCAGCTTCGATGACAGTTTGGGAGGGGTCAGATCTGCTCTTTTCTGACAGGAATTTGGTTTGTCATCAGATTCTAAAATCCTTCTGATTTATGGTGTCAGCCACTGCTGGTGTTTTACTCAGATGCATGTCCTCTCCCCACTCCCTGAGGGCTGGGAGGTTAAGGTGCAAACACTAATGTTCAAATTAAACTAATCAGGAGGAAAAAGAAAATGGTAGGTCATGAGATGATAGGAAACACTGAGAAGAGCTAGCTCCAAAAATGTCTCATTAAGAGCACTTCATCTGAAAGCAGACAGCTCTTCTGCTGCCACCTGAACAGCAACTCTTCTACTAACCTCCACGGTCCATAGTCTGACAGACTACCTATATTGCTGGAAATGGAAAGATAACGGAGGTCTATTGCTAGGTATGCTGTCCCCTCATAATTAGCAGTGACAACACAACTTCCCAGAATGGTGATCTGCTTAGAACAAAAGCTTTAAGAGTAAGTGTTGAATGCCTCCAGCCACAGAGGGTAAGGGCCATGTCAACACAGCACTCCTCGGCTTCTCAGCTCCCACTTGGTGTGACCATGGTGCGCATTTCCGTGGTCACTTAGCTCACAGCAGGGGACCCATGTGGCACTTACAGATAGTCATTTAGGGCAGTGGTAGATCCTGTTTCCCTGGGTTTTCTGACTGCTTAAACATAAGAACACAGTAGCACATACAGTTCAGCAAACCAAGAACCCAACTCCCACCAGCAGCAGCATTTAGTTCACATTCTAAGAGATGATATTACAGAACACGTAGGTCCATTCTGATGACTCTTTCAGCTGCCATCACATTTTCAAACGAGACAAAAAAGGTTGCTGCTTCCAAACATTACCTTCTCGCCCTTTACTTACCTTACAGATATAGCTCTGTTACAGCCAAAAGGTGTTAACTGTCTCCTGCTGGGAAATCTAGTTCTGTTCAAGCTTCATAGCAGCTGGAAGATCCCAAGGTATGAGATAGTCTCTGTGGAAGTGAACAGAGAAAGCTGAAGGTGACCATTCAAATCTCCGAGACAAGGAGAAAGGACTGGCTCTGAAGCAGCCTCCCTGCAAAGGTGAGAAACACCGGCCTCGGACTAATGCAGTTGTGATCACAACATTTTTATAAAGTCCTGAAGTGAGTAAAAGAAGCCATGGATACATCCTCATGTAAAGGGATGAGCATCTGCCCCGATACTCCTCACGGACTCTGCTATAAATGTGGCTGCATAAGCCTGGGACAGAGGCTGGAGACGTCAGGGATCGCTTTTCGGGGAGATGACAACAAAACATTCAAAATCCCTGGATACTCTGTGGCCAAGCTGTGTCTGCTCTGTGGGATCAAGAGGGGCTGAGTGGTGGGAATTCTCAGTGTGGCACTTGACACTCTTCTAGCAAAATACAGGTACTTCCTGCCTGGACCATGTGTGGATGCTGCACCATTCTTGCCTGGCATTCTCTTAGCCTTGGGCCTCATGCATTTGCTTCCCTCTTTTCTCCTTATATTCTGCCACATGGCATTTTTAGCAGTCTGATTAGAAGTTCCTTCCATTCCAGCACTTCCATTCAGGTTTTTTGCATGTTTGTAAATGTACAGTCTTACTAATTATCCAGTGGTCCACCGGGTTTTCCAGGCAAAAACTGTAAAGATGTAATTTTCTATTGTAAATTTCTAATGAAGTGAATAAAAATTAAAGGAAAAAAGACAAAAATATATTCAACCCTTTTTTACTAAGTATGAATTGAAGGAGCCCCAGGCTCATATTTCCCATTGAAAGTTTTTGAGTTTATTTCACAGGATAAATACACTCACTTCCATATAATTGATAAAAGGGATTTTACATCAGCTTTCCTATAAAATTTGCTTGAGATGTTTGACAAGTTTCTCTTTGCCCAGGCAGGGAAAAAAAATGGAAATATTCCCAAAAGTAAGAAAAGCAATTCAAATCAATTAAGTACTTTTTCACCAAAATGAAAAAAGCTTGCAGAATCATGGAAGAGCAACAGCAAGAGAAAGCTCAACTCAGATCCTTGCCCACAAAGGATGCAGAGGGCACAGAGGGTCCCAGGAGGTCCATCACATCTCCTGGGGACCTGGAAAAGAAGGTGAACTGGCCCTTGCTGTGGAAACATTCCAGCTCATTTTTTTTTCCACAAACCAGCCACAGTTTTGGTCTGTTGAAAAACTTCATCTCATTAAGAAATGTCAGGCAGAGGTCAGTCAGGACGTCTCAGTACTTCTGGTGCACTGGAAAACTGTAATATTTTTATCATCTGTCCATCAGGAGTAAAAATATTCTGAAATATTGGAATTTTCTGGTGAATGGGTGTTACAGATTCCAACTGTATTTATGGAGAATATTTTTTTTTCTCCTTTTGCCATCACAGGGCTCTTGTAGTCATGTTATAGCACTTGTCACAGTTAGCTCTGTGTGAAGGATATACATGAATGGCAATAGAAATCTATACCAAAGGGACTGTTCTGCTTCCTTTATGGCTATTTTGGTTTATGTTCCAGTTGTCATCCTAATATGCAACTGCAAATGCTCTCTAAGGACCTCAGGATGCTGCATGTGGTCTGGGGACAGCACTGAGAAAGGGAAGGTCAATGTCACATAAAATAGAAGAATACATTTTTTATTAATAGTCTAAACATTTTTCCACTGATTTTCAGGTGGCTGAGTTCAGTAGGCACAAACTCCCTGTTTCCTGGAGGGATAGCAAGGCCAAAGAGCAGGCCTTAGGCAGGGTGAGCGGCCAAAGAATTGCAGGGAAAATAAAGGACCAAGCTATTACAACTGCTAACACAATCAGAAAGTGTGAAATACTGGTCTGAGGGCCCGAAAGACTCCCAAGCTCCACACCCCTTTGAATAGGCAATCAGAATTTCAGTACCATCTATCTTCCTCTAGACTCCACAACATTTCACAGATTTTTTTCTTTCCCTGAGAAATGTTTTCCAGATTTCCTCTGCTTCTGCTTCTTGCCAGTGATACAAATACCACAAGAACAGTCTATCTCAAAAGTGTTCTGGCAAACAATTCAGGTGCTGGCTAAGACTCTAATGCGCATTGGCTACATTAGGCTTTTATAATGTGTCAGCTAGCCCCTGATAGCTACCATGTGGTGATAATGATTATTCAGTCCAAGCCGTAAACGGGATGGAGAAAGCGCATGTGTAAAGTGGGAATCCATCTCTGCAGCCATGCTCTCACTTGCTGTATTTCCTGGAAGAGGAATGAATTCAGAGCCCTGGGCTGTTACCACTAAAGAGGTTCTGCTCTTCTCAGCTTCATATCTATGGGTTCATCATTGCTCTTTTTCACTACTGTGGCTTCATCTTTCTTTTTTTTTTTTTCCCCAGCTCAGTGATGCAGTGGTTGTGGAGAGCCTAGTGCAACTCATGTCTCTCTCTAAAGCAGGTAATGGTCCCACAGTCCACCGGAGAAAATGGATTGTGTCAGAGCAAATGAGCCGCTGCCAGGCTGATCAGCCTCACTGAAGTCAAGGTTTGCGCTCAAGTGCCCATATTTTGGAGTTGTATGTCAGGTATAATTTAATACTGGGAACTCAGAAGTGTTAGACTGGACTTTGGAGAGAGCCTAACCACTCTGTTCTGCATGTCAAGTTAACTACCCAGTAGTGAGCTCCCCTGGCTAAATGATCACCCCTTGGCCAGCTGCCACACCACAAAGCTCCCCATACAACCGTCTCAAAAATGGAAACTTGTTATTCTGGAGCTGCCCTGTGAATACCCGTTCTGTCAGGGCTGGAGGGAAATATTTGGGGCAGGCAGGCTGAGAAAACAGAGAGGTGTTGGGTGTCAGAATTGATTTAAATGGGCTGCAGCTTTCCACAGAAGCGCTGGAGCTCAGCAGCCAGAGGATGGGAGGTAGCCAGGGTGGGGGGCTCAGGGGCAGAAGAAAATGCACTAGAGATAAGCCTCAGCTGCCCAAGAGTGTCTTTTGGATGAAACAGCAGAGCATTGTCTGTTCCCACTTGACGTACGAAACCTTCTGAATCTTCACAAGCACTCACAGGTAGCAATAGTCTTCTGCTGCCGGTAAATCAATGGAGGTTGCTTCCTGGAGAACCTTGCAGGCTGAACTGTCAGGAGACCAGGTATAGCTGAGAGCGACAGATTCAGCCTCAGCAGATGACCTCTACTCTTGTCAGCTGTGGAGTTAATGGTGCACCACACTGAGCAGGTGGTGACTGCTCATGAGTGACATGCCCATTCTGAGGATCCTTTGAGGGTGCTGGGCACTTCTGGGTGCTTCTCCCCACAAAATATCCCTGTGTCTCTAAAGATTCTGCATTATCGAGACCAGGAGACCTACTGAAGCACATCACACCTCCCTTGTTCATAAGGAAACCAGGCTAGTCAGGGGTTGGTGAATACCAGCTGTAATCCAGACATGCCATCAGGACATAGAGCGTGTCCAGGAGTCAGGAGCTGGAAAGTGGTAAATTTGGATCCCTTGATAAAGATGTGACCATGACCTAGAACCACAGGATCCTTCCAACCTGAAGGAGGTCTTAGGCCACCCAAACCAGATCACATCAGCTGTCATAAGACAACTAGTCTACACTAATTTTTTTTCACACTACTGGTTCATCCTTTTCAAACACGTCACTCTGCAGGCTCTGTGAATCTACAATAAGAGTGCCATAACTTATCGTATCTTCAGCTTCAGAGAGGCCCACCATTGCAGGCTTGAGATGGTATCTCTGATAAATAGTTTGCTCAAAGATCTCTTCTGAACTTGCATATAGTACACAGGTGTGTGTCAGCACTAGCAGCTTTTTAACCTGGTCTGATTTTTATGCTTGGGCTGGCAGACTACGCAGAAAAGATGGCCACATATGTTTCACTATCATCCTGGGCTTCCGGAGAATGCGAATGGTCAACAGGCTTGATAAGACCACAGTATTAAGCAGACATTGCACTGGTATGTAGCATGCAATAGATTTAAATCACATCAGAAGTATAACGGTTTCACAATTTCTTTGTGTTGCTCCTTCTGCAACTAGAAGTCTAATGCTACTTTCATAGGTATTTCCAAAGCATTAGGGCATCTGCGTAAGTTTTTAACTACTGTTTATATGTCAAGATTGCTTTCCAGAAAAAGCTGTTACTTGCTAAAAACTCAAAGGGTTAACTGGCTATTTGCGTTGTGATCAATTTTTGAAAGTTTTGGATAAGACTTTGATATGATGACACCCCCAACAATATGGTTAGAACAGAAGCAGCAAGAGTTATGCTTCTTTGCAAAAGGGGACATCAGAAAGAAGTATCTTGAGGATCCACCAAATGGCAATTGGGCGTTGCGTGTTAAAACTGCTTCTTTTCTAGTTACTTCTGGAGGAATATGATAATTGTTATACCTGACCAAATGGGAATGAAATGTGCCCTAGTGTCCTTTCTGTAGCCAAGACCATGAAATAGAATAATGGGAAAAGCTCCTTCCTAGTTTCTGCCAACAGAAAAGAAGGGGTTCATACTATTGCTTTTAAAAATATTATTTTCCACCATAACTTCAATATTCTTCTCCACCACACCCACTTTTGAATCTCATTGAACTATTGACACAGTCCTCAGATGTTTTTGTGACTACTATGGATTCGTTATGAACTCTGTAAAAAAAATCTCTTTAGATAGGTTAACCTTCTAATCTGATGCTGCTGCTCAAAATCACGGATGAGTTTTGCTCTTGTTGGCATTTCTGCTCCTCCGTCTTTCCTTTCTACACTGAACAGATTTTGTCTCTTCACTCATCTCTTTGGGGGCTGGACTAGATGATCCCTGAAGGTCCCTTCCAACCCTTACAAGCTTGTGTGTAGGCAAGTGGTATAGCCTATGTGTTTGTGAACTTGTTACTGACTTGCATTAAGGGCCTGGCAGTATCTCTGCCTGCAAAATCAAATTATAGGAACCGAAAACAGTACATGTCTACCCTCCCCCAGGAATTTTGTCCTTGCAGAACAGCAGGTGCAAGTTTCAAGGGCAGGTCAAGGCCACTTTCGAAATGTAGCCCTTCATGTCAGGTTATCAAACAAAGATCATCTTTGTTTCCTTTCTAAAAGCCCAAAACAACACAGGCTCCCATTCAGATCTTGCCTTTGCCAGAAAGGAACCTTTCCGTTTCATAAACCTGATGCCTACTTTGCATCAGTACTATGACACAAATCTAACACCAGGTCTAAAGATCTTTAACTACTCTGTGATGGGTGAGGAAACAGAGAAAGAAAAAAATTACTCCTAAGTCTTTCCACATAGACTACCTGCCAGTTCCTTTTTGGCCTTTTAGTGTCAATCACCATGATGAGTGAGGTGACTGAGGCATTGAATTCTCATCTCCGTACTTCACAGCTTTCCAGGCAGCATCATATACCAAATAGGTCTGACAGAGATCCTTTCTATGCTGACCTTCTTTGAGGCACAAGCAAAGTCTTTCCAGCCTTCTACCTTCATAGATATCCCCACTTAACTGATGCTACCCTTTCTTTCCTCCAGAATTTCTGTGCTTTCTCACTAAAATCATGAGCTCCATCCAAAGGCCACTTTCCTCCCAGAGAAATAACAAGGAAGAAATTGCCTGGTGGTGTTATCACTGCCCGTGCTCTCCCAAGGGCAGTGTTCTCACAGCTGCCTTTCCAAACAACCTAGGTAGAACTGTTGTCAGCCTACCAGGAGGAAGGCAGCTCAAAGCAGACAAGTTCAAGAGCTTATTTCAGGGATACGAGATTTCTGGGTGACCTTGTGAAACACAGGAACGTTCCCAGTTTAGGAGTATCTCCAGAGGTGTAATTCTAAAACACCACCTGAAACAACCCCACTACAGCTGCTCTGAGAGCACTTCCCAGCCCCACCATGCACATTCCTCTTGGGATTCACAGTGGTACCGCTTCAAACTGCTTTTCATGAGGAACAAGGCACCCATTGCCTCCGCTGTGGGCCCCCAAATGCATTCCCCCAGGTGTAGATCTTCTCACCTGGTCATATTTCCCAATCTCCTCACTCTTTAACTGTCCTTTCATAGCTTCTTTTTCTTCGTGGTTTTTTTTTTTTTTTTTTTTTTTTTGTGTGAGTGACGTCTCTCATCTTGTAAACATCATCTGCACTTTCTTGTTGGAGTACATGCACTGTGTATTTGGATATATTCACATATATGTTCAGCTGTTTGCAGTCTAACAAGTAACCCAGTTTTCTTTACAGGCACCAGGCACTCCCATCCTCGTTTACTATGCCATAAATCTTGTGTAATCAGCTAACTTAATTAGAAATATTTTTTATACTTGCTTTCAGATTATCAGTAAAAATACTCAACAGTTCTAGACCAAAACCAGGCGTCTGTGGGATTGCATTAGAAACACACCCCTCCTTACTGAAGACTCCCTGTTAGCAAATACAGTTTTCAGTCACTTAGCTGGTTTCTAATTTGTTTAATATGTGCAATAGTGTCTTGGCACAGTCCTAGGTTTTAATCAGAACACAAAATATTTTAAAATCACATTTTGAAGAAATTGAACCCTACATTAACAGGATTGGCTTTGTCAGCCAGGAACACAATCTTTTCAATTAACAATGTGAAGTTATTTAAATAGAATCCCTTTTCCATGGAACCTCATTGACTAACCTTTGTTGAATTTCTGTACTTTGAATTGATTGTTGATTGTGTCCCACTGTTATATTTTCCCAGCATCAATATCACCCTAACTGACCTATAACTTCCTCTGTTATGCTATTTATCACTTTAAAATGTCAGCAGACTAACTTCCTAATATTTCACTGGAATCCTTCCAGTTCTCCAAAATTGAGAAATTAAATCTAGTATCTCAGAAAAATCCACTTAAAAACCCTTGAGTCAAGTTAGGCTTTAAAATATTTAAATGTTGATAGTTACTGTTTTACTCAGCTACCACTGGATTGTGCCACATTTGCCAGTACACTACCCTAATGCAATAGATCTTTTTTTGGGCTACTTTCCAAGTTTTGTTCTCCAGGAATTGCACGGGCTTTTGGCTCCTTTTCAGAGGAAGATACTGTTTTGAGTTTTTGGAGCCCTCCACATTTCAGTGCCTGGTTATGATGGTTATGACCATTTTGATCAAGATTTGTCTCATGATGGTCCTTTTTGTGCAAAATCCCAGCTACCACGTCAAATATTCTCCAAGGAAAGTCCCCATTCTGAGAGGCACATTTTTAGCAGCACATCAGAGTGTGAGCTATGTTTCTTTTTTGTTAACCAAATGTAATATTGTTTTTTTCATTTCTGTGTTTTATTTTTATTTACATTTTGCTTACAATCAGCTGACAGCATGTGGGCTTTTGGCATTAGCAACACAAATACCGAACAAATTAATCTGCATTGGATTCCTTAGATTTGTTAAAACAATGTAGCTAACCGAAATTACTGGGTTTGTATATAATCCAGGATGTGTATCTTCTATATGTGCTGATGCAAGTGTGTGTACACCTATATAAATTGTATCTGACATCAGGATACTTTGCCTGAGTTATCAACATGGCCAACCCAATTTTCTCATTGTCCTTCATCTTTTTCTTTCTTTATTTCAATCCTAAAACAGTATTCAAAGCCTAGGAGACCAATTCTGTATGCCAACCAATCTAAAAATAATAATAATAATAACCTTCCTTTAATTTGAATCAACTTTTTTGCTAGAACAGTTAGGAAAAGCAGGCATAGGCAAGTATATTTTTTTTTGTTAACTCTTTTATCACCAAGTATGTAAGCATATATACAGGCTGTCTTTATCTTCAGTAATCCTCAGGGATCTTCTTGCTAATTTTGCTGAAGATTGCTTTTCTGACTGGAAAATCAGAAGGTGCCATTCCTGCTACTGCTGCAGTGCCCGTGCCAGTGTCTCTGCATCAGAAGGTACCCAGATGGCCCCTGTGGGACGTGGCCTCTTCCCCAACACGGAGATGTAGAGAAGACAGGACATACCCATTTGAAAAGTCTGAGTCCTGTAGCGCAGCAGGCACTGGCACTCAACTGAGTGAAATCTGTATTTCTACTCTTCCTTTTTCAAAGCCTGAAGTTGAAAGTATTCATCAGAATGGTCTTTTTTATAGCAAGCCTGCAAAATTGCCAAGCAGATGGCGCATCTGAGGAATTCTTTGAGAGGGTCAGTCGGTAAGTGCCATTTTAACCACGAAGGTGACGCTCACTAGCCATGATACTACCCTGTAAGCTTCGGTCCCTCTTGTGTTCTCTTGGCCTCTTCCTTTCTTTTTGCAGTTGTCAGTGCTGTGTGTGTAACAGGACCCCGCTGAAGCCATGCAGCACTTTCCATTCTCCCCAGCAGCGTTACGCACATGCTCAGCTAGCTCAGCTAATCCCTGTATTTCTCGAGAATGGAGGTCACCTCCTGGGAGAGGACTGAAGGGAGATTCCTCCTCCTCTGTGGAGATGCCAAATACAGCAACACATGGAGCCAGTTGGTGCGAGTTCATGAACAAACTGTGACACATAAAAAAGGATCTCTTTAGCGGGTGTTCTTTTTTGACATTTCCAAGTCTATAAAATACAAAGTGACTATTAAAATGCAAAATCCAGACCTATTTCATCTCATGACTGCTACAGGGTGGTAACAAGTAGAGAAAGAGAAGGGAGGTTTGCTTGCAATCATTTCTGACTCAAGCACTGATAATCTTCCCTGTTTGTTTTTACGTAACGTGGTATAAAAATGAAAGGACTGTGGTCCAAGTAGTCTAGAAATATGCAGCTGACTTAGTGGCTTTCTGCAATAGCACCCTCCATGATCCCCTCTTGCCCTGATGGTGTTTTGGGGACATATCCAGGGCAGTTTTCCAGCATTATTCCCTGATGTCCTTTGGGCATCAATGCCAATGTCAAGACAGTCTTTTAAATAAACACAGATACATACCAGCCAAGGCTTTGAGATGAAAGACAAAGACTTGAATGAGACAATCTCTGTGGCATGCTCAGCAGGGATGCTCTGGATAAATCACCAGAGAAAGTAGGAAAGACATTGAATTAGCTTCAACTTCCCTGGATCTCTTGTTCTCATGACCTTGAAGAGTCAGAAAGAAGGGCAAGACAGCTGATGTTTTATGTCAAGGTCATGAGCAGCGTGGATAGGACTCTGTCAATGGGCCAGCTGAGGGCAGCATCCAGAACTCACACTAATTTTGATACAGCAAACCTTGCCATTTCTGCTGGCAAAACAAATCTCCTGTAAGATCTTCTAAACATAGGGCTGCTGCCTCACAGCAATCCTTAGGGAGACCTTAATGGGACAACTGACCCAATGCACTTCTCAGTTACATGTAGTTAACTTCACTATAACTAGCATTGTTCCCTCAAGAAGAGAAAACAGCAGAGATTGGACTAAGGTATTCTCAGCCTGGGATGTGAGCGTTTTCCTCTGCAAGGGGCAATCAGCTGTGCATAATCTTACGTCTGTTTTTGTTGAAAGTCTGGATATCCACACGTCAGTGACAGAATCCTCCTGTCCCTTCACAGCCTAATGAAAGATGAAAACCATGTAAGTGAAAAGCCCCTTAAATACTAAACCCAGACAAAATCATTGTTCTGCTCTTTCACTCTCTGCAAACAGCATCCGTACTTGTTATTTTCATAGTGGTACCAGCAGTGCTGACTGCTCTTACCCTATCTCTCTTGCAGCACTGGCTGGAGTGCTAGCTTTGGGAGAAGCCATTGTGAAACCCTTATCCTAAAACCGCGTTATCATTTTTAATAAAAGGGAAGGTCTTAGCCATGATGTCCTGGCTGAAGGCCAACCCAGGTGATTGCGTACTGGATTCTTGTAGTTCCATGCAATGTCAACTAGAGTCAAGGCTTTCAGAGCTGCCTCAAGGCTTTGTGCCATGCCCTCTGACACTCAGCTCATAACAAACTATATACTCCATCAACACCTGAGCACCCACTCCATAACAGTCTCTGCCTTCTTTCAGCATCACCCCAAGTTATGTCACGTTTCTATGCCTGAACAGATTTAATCCAGAGCTGTAATGTAAATATTTTCCAAGCTTTATGTCCTGTGTTGTGTGCTGATGTAATTAAAGACCTTACCAGAATGCAACTAGCAGGCATAGACTTGCTAAAGTAATTGTGACTCTGAATTTCCTAGTATTTTGAAATAAAATTCTTAACTTTCATGCTATATAATTTAAATTTTTTTTCAGTGTTAGAAACATCTTTTACAGGCTATCTATTTCTGTGCTCTGGTTCCTCTGATCTACCATTTCTCACGCCCTTGGGGAGATGCAGAGGTTTCGAGCTTTTATTGAAATTCACCAGATTCCCCTCATGCTCCTGACCAAAGTCACGGCAAATAATTCTGCCTAGATGGCAGGTCACTGGTGCTTGTGCTACATCAAAAACTATAATGCGTGCTCCTGTATAATAGATAGAGAAAAGCACTTAAAATCTTCTGAAGGTAGGACTTATTTATTAGACAGTAAATTTGTCAAAATTTATATGTTTTGTTCTATAGAAAGGTCTGATACTAACATTTATTTTGGATGCACATCTGGATGAAATGTTGAAACAGTAATGTTTTTACTGAAAGCAAATTTGTTCTTTCTCAGAAAAAGTTTAGCTTCAGCTTGATTTGATGTAACTGTGCGTCCCTTGGAACTGCTGCAGTGCCTCATGAGAGTGATACATCATGTTTCCTGGTTGACAAAGTTCCCAGCCAGCGTCCTGTGATGTTTTGTGGCCATCTGACTCTCAGAGTACATTTGCAAAAATTTAATGAGAGAGACGATTATGATGCATTATGGGAGAATGATGCCTATAAATTACAATGTCCACAAGGCACATAGTAACTCTCGTGGACATAAATTAAAGCTGAACTGCCCCATCATGAATTGTTTTAATTCAGTTTGACAAAACAAAGTATTTCAATTTAGGCTGAGCTAATTCAAAACAAAGCATTTTATTTTTCCCAATGGGCAGTAAAAAACTCCAGCAAAATGCCATGGGGAAATTCAGAGCTCTTAAAGACTACATTTCCATTCAGAAAAAGATATTCATGGGAAATATCTGACCCTCTATAATACATACTCCATTTCTACATATTTATATAAATATATAGATAAATATATTATCACAAATAAAGATATATAACCTAAGTCTGTTAAATATAGCTTAATGTGCTTAATATACAGTTGGTGATATTTAAATTACAGCTTGATGTAGAATACCCAAGTAGCAAGTCGGACAGAGGAAGTCATAGAGCATTTATTTCTATTCCCTATATGGATGAATCTATATGTTGCAAACTCAGTTCACTAGATGCTATTTTTCTTAGGTTCTTGGGAAGAGAGGGAGAGAGAGCTGAGAGTAAAAGACGATGCATTTAATCTCAGCCTCGATGAGTTCACAGCACTGAGTGGCCCTCTATTGCTTCATTATTATCCTGTAATACTCTGAGCAATTGGGAAAAATCTCATTACTTCTGCACAGTTTTCTGGCTTCCCATTTTACAAGAGGAAATTTGTTTTGCTGAGACAGAGCTCTGCTATCACATTGTGGTGGAAATCTAGTGTTTATGTACTGCTGGCAAAGGCCAACATACACCCTCTGTATTATCACTGTTCACCGTGAAAGATTTCACTTAATGGGAGCTGTGAATTCTTCATTTTGGACTCCCAGAAAAATGGTTTCTGAGTTCAGTTTCCTAGAAACCAAAATTCTGTTTATGCCCCAAAGCAGAATCCTATCCCCAGGAATCTGTGCCATCAGAGGTGGAAAGGTGCGAACAGCATCAAATCCAAACATCTCACAGTTTTTAATGAGATTTCACCATGGGAAAAGTATGAAACTACACTCTTGTTATTCTTATTTCAGGAACTATGAGTCATTAGAAACTATTTTGGACACGAAATAATGGCAAAGCAGCTTTTAAAATTGATGGTAGCTGTTCTCACAGTGACACGGCTTGCCACTCCCAGCTGCAACTGGGTTTCTGTAAGAAATGCAGCGTTAACCTGGCCAGTGATGCAAGAGAGCCCACAGCCACGTCAGCTCTGCCAGCTGGATTCCACTTCCACTTCCAACAGCAAGGAGTCCTGTAGGAGGGGATATTTCTCGGGAGCAGCTGAGCCATAGGGGTTGCAAGCAGCAAGGGTTTTACAAGACTGTGTAGACTCAAAGAGGGGGCACGCAGGGAGACCCATGTCCAATCTTCCCCGAGTCTTTGTGAACCCACCTGACTGTGACAGCATATGACTATGCCATCACACCTTGTGACTGTGGGCTGCTTCTTGATAAGCAAACTAGACTGCCCATTTTCTGTTCCTCATTTTGCTCCTCCAGCTGTAGGATCTGACTTGCTGCTCTGCCTCAGCTGTCTTCCCAGAGTTATCCATCCCCGTGACCTTTCCAGAGTCTCTGCTTTCCAGGATGTGTGCCCGGCCTTGTCAGGCTGGAGAAAGCTTTCCAGTCTGTGTCGCTAGATGAATGCCCTGGCATTTGGGTTTATTCAAGCCTATATTTGCTCAGAGGGACCTGCTCAACCAGGTGATCAAGACCGCATCAAGTGCTCCGTCATCCACATCCTTTACCAACTGTGTCTTCCCTGCAGACTGCATTGGCTATGAGTTTGTATTTCTCACAGCATCCTGCTTGTCCCTGTTTGCCAACATTGCATGTCTAGCATTTCCACCCCAAATTATCACTGTAGAATACGAGCAGAAAAGAAACAGGACAACAGTTGTCAAAAAAAAAGCTGGAAAATATTGCTTCTGGAAGAGGAATAGCAAAATGCATTGTGTTGTAAAACACAGGATCAGACTACTCCAGGAGACATGGATGTAGTTTCAGCAGTCAGTCAAGGGTACTGTCAGCTTTTAGGTACATCAGGGCAATGAAGACATGTGAACCTTCCAGAGAGACACTAGCATCTAGGGAGAGACCTGTCTGTGCAGTGCAGGTTGCCTTTTCTGAGTGTCCTGAGCCCTTGCTACATGACAGCATCACCATCTGTAGTTGCAATTTTGAGCTACAAATAGCATGAAACATTTTTTCCTTCCTCCGTGCCCGCTATGCCATTCACGCCACCAATGTCCTGCTGCAGATCCATCCAGTCCTTATCCCGTTTACCTCCTCCTTCCCTACATTTGTGCCAGACTTATTTTGAGCCCATTTATGTGAGCCATTAATCATAGCGTGGTTAGTCATTTAAAAATAAAAGGAATGACTGGTCTGTGGACGTGACAAGTCATTTCCAGCTACCGAACAACTTGGCAAGAGATTTTTTTTCTCTTTGGTTTGAAATATTCTAGATACACCAGGGAGGGTTTTTATCTGTGTGTTTGTGTAAAGAGAACATGTAAATGTGTCAGAGGGGGCGAGATGGGAAACAGCCAACTCTTGAGCAGTTGCTAAAAGATGACACTTTGTAAACTATGTTGATAACCCTCTGTGGGAGGAACAGCAAAAACTTAATTAGTACTGAAATGTATTAGGAGAAGTCTTATTTTTAGAGTTCCAAAAGGAGCCTGCAGGGACTTCTTGTCCTTAACTTCTTGTGCTTAAGTATAATGCCTTAGCTCTATGGGAAGGTGAGAGGCTCAGCAAGGAAAAGGGTGACCCACAGGTTCCTGTGACTTAGCTCTGTTCAGTCCCCATGAAAGCCTTGCTTACTTCTAGGAAGGGCAAAAAATTGGGCTTGTCATTTCTGGGATCTAAACTAAAATGAAGTAAATAGTCTTGTCGTCTGGGAAAGGACCTCAGCTATGAGGTGTCCCAGATCAGTTTGCTGCCGACTCCTGGAGCAGTCTTGGGAAAGTCATTGAACCTTTTTGTATCTCACCTCTGTGCTGGCAAATGGCAATAGCAGCAACAGCTGGGACACAAATAGCTTTTCCACCTTGTCATTTGTTTTTTGCTTTTAGCATACATTGTGCTTTTTGCATAAAGACATGCCAAAAACCTTTCAAAATTACCTACAAAAGAACAGAGATGGTAGATGAAATAGCTGGGAACAGCATGTTGGGATCATTCTACCAGCATGTGAGAGGCTCAAGACTAAGTCAAAAGTCTAACTCAGACACTTGAGCCCAACTCTTCCTCTTTAAACACTAGTACCCTTGCTTTTCTAGGTCAGGCCAGACTTACTCTAGGGTAGAAGAGACCCCTCTTTCAGATAAAGATTTTTCATTAAAAATAGCTCTGGCCCTGCAAAATTTTGTAGTTTCTTGAAAAGAAGCTGTTCTATTAAAATATTCTTTTCCATTCCAGGTACCATTTTACAGCTTTCACTTTGGACCAGTCGTCTCATCTGGCAGTTGGGCTTTTTGATGATGCTTCAGTTGAAGTGAATGGAAAACATACCATAAAGTTTTTGTTTTCAGCAGCATTTAGATATTACACTTGTCCAAGGAGGCCACTCCAGTCTTGTGGGAGGTCCCTTGGTTTTACTGCAAAACAATAAATAAATAATGAATTAGTAATAACAAAACTGAACAGTGAAGGCCAATTGCTGAGAGCCATGTGGGAGCACTGTTGTGGGTGCCTCTTCCACTGTTCGTAAAGTCAGAGACAACTTAGCTGAACATGAAAACATGGTGAGCAAATCTTTGTATAGCATCATAGAAAGAAGCCTAAAAATAGCCCAAATCTCATTTCTCCAATTATTTAAATTAATAATCTTTCCAAGGAGAACTGACACTTTGCAGCCTCACAGCCATATTTATAGGAGGTGGTAATAATTTGCAAGAATGGTCTAAGCTGGGAGGGAAGTAATTGATCTGGGGGGCTACGACAGATTGGTGATGACTGATTTAAACTGCAACATGGTGAGTTGAGATTGAGTAGCGGGGAACTTAATAAAAATGTCAGATGAGCAAGAGAAAAGGCTTTGAGGAGGTGTGAAGGATTCAGAGAGCTTGGGGCACATCAGGTCAAGGCTTGTGATCTCCCGACATGAGGCTTCTCCAGCAAGCCAAGGCAGGGGATGCTTGCAACCCTGAGGGATACCAAGGACATGTCCAGGCTGCTCTCAGTGATGCTTTAGCTCTTCCTCCCTGCACAAGCGGATGTGGTGTGGCAACACCATGGGAAAACAGCCTGTGGCGTCCAGGCATTTGAGAATCTGCCCTTGGACTTCCCAGGGCAAGGCTTCTGAGCCACTGGTGTTGGTGTGGTCTGGATGATTGTCAGCCGTAGGCAGAGAGGAGCAAATGCACCGGGTGCGCTCAGCCAGCGTCAATGTTGTACTGACAAGACTAGCAACAGCTTTGCTGTTACCTTCAGGAGGCTCTAGCCCATCTCCATCCTGTACAGAGCAACACAGATGGTTGTTCTGGGCAGGGATTCCCAACTCTTCAGCAAAACCACTTCAGTAAATCAGACCAAAAGCTGCCCTGCATGACACCTCTCTGTGGGTGTTCTGTTCCCTGGAGCTTGGGTAGTTCCGAGCACTTCTCCTCATAACAAACAGCTCCCTTGTTTCCACTTCAGCTTGGAAGACAAATGGAGGGAAAACCAGCCATGCCCAAGGAAAGGAAGCCCGCAAGAAGTCTGAATGTAAGTGAAATACAAATGTCAGTGTACTGTACAGTGACAAGAAACACTGCTCTGAGCCACATACATCTGCCCTCCTTTATGTTTTAAGATCTGCTCCCCCCCCACCCCCAGCCAGCTGACAGGACTTTGTTTTAATAAGTGTCACACATTGTCAAACACTGTCCAACAAAGGGTGCTAAGAACCCATCGACTCTAACGAGCAGGAGAGTTTTCTTGTGTGACGGGAATCATTTATTTAAGCCTATTTCTGAAACGAGGAGGAGGCTAAGGACAAATTTGTTCTTTTTTTTGTTTAAGAGGCATAAGAGCACCACACTTCAGGGATACCCTTTCTCATCCTGACAAATTTCACTGAATTTCACTGAATTTCTAGAGTTGGAAGGGACCATAGAGATCATCTAGTCCAACTCCCCTGCTGAAGCAGGATTGCCCAGAGCTAGAGCATGTTACTCAGGACAAACCAAAGAGACACGTTGTTTTGGGAAGAAGGATGAAGGGCTGCAGCTGGTCATTTGAGAGCAGTGGCTGAGGTGGCATTTCTGTTTGCCTAGCTGGTCCCTCAGAAAGCCACTGCCAAGGACAACACACTCTGGGATTTCCTGCTACATGGGGACAGGAGGAAGGCAGGCTAGGAGAGATGGATCCATCTCTTTAATTGGAAAGTTCCCCCCACCCTGCAAAAGGACGGTACACAGACTCGGCTATGGGAAGGCAGTCATCTGACATCCAAGACTGGTAGCAGAAACAAACGGCTGCAGACTTACTCTCTTATTGACCAACTATTAATCATCTTTGGAGATGTAGTCCAAGCTTGTGCATAGCAGATAGGGTGTCCAGTTGCCACTTGGACTTCTGAGAACCCACTCTGTTGTGGCAAGCACAGGCCATGATTAGCGCTAACCGGACCGTGAAGTGGTTACGAGCTGAATTAAAACATGCCATATGCATAGCCTCTAATGTGATTGTTTTGGGTTTTGGAGACAAGAGTGAAGAAAAGTTCAAATACAGCACAAGGGAATCCCTGAGAGACAGAAAAACTCAAGCATTTGTACCTCCCAGCTGGAAAGTTGAGTTGTTGAAAGGAGACTGTGGTTTTAAGGAAGCTCACTGGGTATATTCTGACAGGGTGATAAAAATAGTTTGTATTTTTGTTCCATCTCCTGCATCACCCATGTTTTTCCCAGCATGGTCATGACTTAGGTCTCAGCCTCCATCTGCCTGCTTAGAGGAGATCATCTCATTGTGTCAGCTGTCTCAGAGTCACAGATGTGCACAGCCCTGCCAACCTGCTGCAGCAATTTTTCATGACAGCAGTCAAATTCAACTATACTCCTTTACCTGCATTCTTCTGAGTGACAGCCTCTGCCCTGCCTGCCCCAGCAAATCCCTTTAGAGACCAGTCCAATAGCCAGTGGCATCACCTGGGGCTAATCTCAAAGGTAGTTGGATCAAATCGTTAGGGAAGGATTCAGCATGTCTAATTTCAGGTGTCTGCAGGGAAGCAGTTTATGACTCAGTGGGTTGTCTTGGGTCCTCTTTACAGTCACAAAGAGAAATAAACACTTTTAGGACCTGTTTCACTCATTTTAGATGTCTACATTACAATGAGATAACTAGCGCTCCGAGACTATGTATCCAGACATATAATTCAGAGGAAGATGCCCACATCTGGTCAGCTGTATCCCACCCGTTGTGACTAAAGGGAGAGAGTCCATCATACTCACTCACATTCAGAATTTATACCATCCAAAGCCCTCTGCCAAAACCAGCAAACCTCTTCATGTGATGAGGCAGTACTCAGTATTATGTGGTTCTCAGTATACTCCTTGAAACCTGAAGAAATTAGAGACTGCAAGTACGAGGAACTCTTTAGTGCAACACAGTCCTTATCAAAAAAGAGCATCTTCTGTATGTGAAAGCCCAACTTCCACTCACAACTTCTAGCTGATGGTTCCAGGCTCTTAATTTACTCACCAACTTCAAAAATTTATATAAGCTCTGTGAAATAACACTGGATACAATAAGAGAAAACAAAAAAAAACCAAAAACAAAACAGGATTTGCTAAGAAATGTGGCTCGAATTGTTTTTACTAAAGCACAGGCAATTTTTTTTCTGAAGCAAGGCAGAATAAACCTACAGCTAGTATTTAAAATACCCCAAGTGGCTAAACAGTACTTGACCCAGCAAGATTGCAACTTGAGGTTACTGCCAGGTGGTTGCCTATAAATTATTAGATGCAAATGTGAAAATAAATAGCTTATTTTCATTGCAAGGAGCAAAATTGATTTTATGTGAATCAGTTGAGTTTATTGAAATTCTTCCATTTCTTACAGTATGAAGTGATATTTGTAACAAAAATACATAGTATTTGTAACACAGTAAGTAGTTTTGCCATGAATTTGCCTAGAAAATTATGTGACAGGAAAAATAAAGAAAATACATGTATTGAATTTGACAGGCAGCGATTTTTCTGCCTTCCATGACTCCAATTATTTCACTTGATTTTGATCAGAATGAAAAAGCCACAGGAGACTTAGAATTGACTAAAAACTCACATCTTCCAACAGCTTTGTGGAATGGCTCTAGATGCTTATAAATCTGAGCATCACTTCAGTGTTTAACAACCGGGGATTTTGATGCTAACATGTAATTGCTGGTTCATTCTGGCTTGCAACACCGGATAGTTGTGGTCCACTCTGGTCTAACTAATGGTGCCTTCTCTATATCCTGATTTTTTGGATTGTGGTTCTTACACTACTGGTTGCTAAATGTGGAATCCTCAATCTTTTGAGCCATAGAATCATGTAATATCTCAAGTTGGAAGGGACCCATAAGAATTATCAAGTCCAACTCCCATACAGCTCATTTATTTATATACACAGATTATTTATTTATGTACTGGGCCTACCATTTACCATGTACTGATTCCCTACCCTACTTCTGGAGGTGATGTAGTCTCTTTGCAATGGAAAAGGATCTGTAAATGACACAGTTCCCTGGATCAGTCCCCTAGACAGTGCACGCTGCTCTCCCACATGCATGTCCACACTACAAAGAGGAAAGATAAGCAGTTAATGTACGCCATACACTAACTGTTGGTCTGATCATGTGGGAAGGAGCATTGCGGGCTACAGTAAACTAGAGCTGAGTGTGAATTTTTTTGAGGAGGTGTATGTGGTGTGCAGGATGGAGCCTTATCATCAGGAAAGCAGCACTAGGCTCTACAAGACTCCCCAGCCTCATCCTCGAGAGATACCTATGCTCTGCTCCTGCTCTGGACTCCCTGATGCAGTGCTGGTGTGGACCATGCTGTCTCTGCTGGGTTTGCTGCCACAATGCCAAGCACAGAGTCCCCGTGTCACCGCACCCTCCTTCAGCCCCAGACGTGGGGAATGATGTGCATCGCTGAGTCAGCCACTCGCTCTGGCCTTTAGCTTAAGGCCTGCAAAATTAAAGGTCTCTCCACTGTGTTGACAGCTGGATCCGTTTTGGTGATGACTACCCTCCGGCATCACACAGCTTTTCTGATTATTCTGACTAGATGACGCTAAACAAAACTCAGCTGAATTCTTCAGGCTGCAAACAGCACCAGAGTGCCCCTGCCACAGAGCCCTGGGAAACTACCATCATTCATTCCCAAATGCTAGCTTCAGACAGCACCGTCTATGTTTGATACTGCTGTTTCCAAACACCAGGATTTATTCTTGGGAGCACACAATACCCTGGGTCTGTATTAAAGAACTCATTGATAGACCCCACAGACCTCAATAAATATGTCTCAATCTTCAGCCTGCCATTTTACAGGAAATAATGTCAATTATATAGATAAAACTAGGAAAAAATTGCCTCACACTATGTCTGCCTGTGATTAACAAAGTGTACCCTGCAGTGAGACTGGAGAAAGGTCACCATCCAGCCTGGCTGTTTTGGGAGCTCCTTGAAAGGTCTTGAAATCCCTGTATAACATTCAGCATTGCACAATATTGCTGGAAGTACTCTTCAACTCAGGGACGAGTGACACAGCCATCCCTCCCCCACCAGCATGGATCCCTGCAGAGCTTCATGCTGAAGCTCTTTCCCCATCTTGCATCTCTGCGGGAAGCCAGTGTGGGAGGTCCTGGTGAACTGCAGCCGAACGTGCCTGCCGTCCGCAGCAAGCTCTACCCAGCAATTATTTCCTGAACGAACTCTGGCATTATTCAGCTAGATCCCTGCCTGGTGGAGACAAGCGCGTGGACATGGGGGAGAGGGCTGAAAATCAATTGCAGTAAAGTTTGCTGGTGAGAGGAGCACCACAGGAAAAAAAAAGGGAAAACACACCAAAGATGTAGGGGGCCCATAGAGCGGCATGTTTTACTGAGAGAAAAGCAAAGCCAGTTTTAGGATCTCAGGTCTAAGTTTTAAGAAACTCTGTAATGCAGTTGAAACGGACATATAGTGAGAACCAGTCTTCTACCCCATCTCTGCAGTGCTGTCTGCATCCAACGTCGGGTGGGTTAAAAGCAACTTACACTCTTGGAAGCAAGACATGGAGATGAGAATGGCCCCAGATGGAGTAACCTTCAGAGTGAGAGTCTTTTCTTTAGACTATCTTGGAAAAGAAAGGGGAAGGGGAAGGGAAGGGGAAGGGAAGGGGAAGGGAAGGGAAGGGAAGGGAAGGCAAGGCAAGGCAAGGCAGGGGGAAAGAAGGGAAGAAGGAAGGAAAGTAGGAAAGAAAAGAAAGAAAGAAAGAAAGAAAGAAAGAAAGAAAGAAAGAAAGAAAGAAAGAAAGAAAGAAAGAAAGAAAGAGAAAAGGAGATAGGAGACAGAAAAACTGGAGACTAATGATGTGGAAAAACTGGAGGGAAAAAATGAGAGGAAGGATGAATAAATTGTAATAACAATATAAAGAAAAAAACCTGTAAGCATGATCACAGAACTATATGTAACCTTATTGGTTTGTGCAGAGCTCTGCATAAACAGCTAAGTCTGATGAAAAGCCTAGAAAGACAGGCAACCTACTCGAGAAGGAAGAAGGAATTGAAAGAAGGTTTCCCTGCCATGTGCAGTGCTAAGTTGATTCTTCTTTTCCCCAGCTATTCCAAAAACTGATGTTACAGTCATTGCTTCTACACGTTTGAGCTCCTTTGCACTGTAAACCAGGGGAATGACTTCACCGTTATAGACAAGGGGAGAACTTTGGACCACCCTGAAATTTTGCCATCTCTAGTGAAGAAGGTTTAAATAGTGACAGAAGCTTTACAGCACAACACAGGCAGAGAAACAAGACACTCCATCTTGGGGAGATGACACATACCAACTTCTAGGCTTGTTATTGATGTCCTATCAGACACAACCACACCAGATTATCCGGGCAGGAATGGTAACACGCAGCACAGAAGGTGCAAACAGTCATTTTAACTCACTGCAGAAATACATGCACTCACACACTACACATTTTGAGGATGTTATCATGTGGATGACAGCTAGCAAGAGGCATAAAGCATTTGTAGCCTTCTTAACCTGTGCCCGCCCCAGGCATTTTTATATACAAACAAGCTACTTCTTGAAAACAAAGGACAGAAGCTCAGATATGTATTTATTGGGCACACACCTACTCAAATGCTGGTTTTGCTGCCAAAGCACCAGACCCAGGAAAAGAGAGGAAGGAATAAAAGTCAAGAACTTTTGAACTGAAGTCCTTGAAAAGCAAAGACTCATGAAACCATAGTGGCTCTGAGTAAATGTCTTGTCTGAATGCTAATTCTTGCCACTCAAAAAGTACATATAACAACAACAATAGCAACAAGGAAAAACATGCATGCTTTAAAGAAACAAACAGCCTCCAAAACCACCCTGAACCCTATGTGGTGCTGGAATACAATTCCTTGGGTATATATTCTCAAGGAGAAATTTTTATCAGCCACTGGCTGGATTACATTTTTTTGAATAAATAAATTGTATGCGTGTAACTTTCTATCACTTCATGAAAACAAAGTTATGTAAAAGCCGGTTATTTGCAGCATAACCTTTCTGAAGAAACCTCAGCTGATGTCAGGTAATTATTTGTCACCCGAATCTAATACTTTCCGCCCCGTGCCAAGTCATTTTCATGGGATCTGCAGGGTGTGATGTGGATCAGAAATACCTTCGCCATCCGTCACTGCAGAAAATCACTGGAGCTGGATCCATCTGCCTGTGTTTACCCAGCAACCAGAGTCCCGTTGCTAATGTGAAGGTCGCCCCATGTGAACCCATCAATCAGCGAGCTGGCGTTTTCAGCCCTGTACCAATATCAGAAATAAGTTAAAGGGAACAGCTTTTAACCCTTCACTGTTTCTAAACGCCTGGATACATCTATCCTTCGTGAAAGGAATTTTCAAAGTCACGCCCAAAGTGACCTTCAATATGCAACTTAAATGCCTGTACCTACCAGATACCCCTGTGACCTGCCCAGTCTAAACTGTAATTTTCCTACTGAATGCATTGCAATATAGATAGTGCAGCTAACTGAGCTGTAACTGCTGGATTTACATATTAAAAAAATTCCTACATTATATGCTCTAAAAAGATTACCCTCTCTACTAAGAATACACTTTAAACATTTCAACTCAAAACACAATGTTGCATTTAATGGCAAGGGGCTTGTGATTTTCTGTAAGGTTTAAATGGTTCTTGAATTTGTTTATTCCTAATTTGATTTTTTTGGGGAGGTCTATGTCAAGATTATAAATGTAGTCAGCTGCTCACTCATACTTTAAGATAACGTGCTACGTGCCTTTTTGCTTTGTACAGACCCATGCCTTCACGCTCTTCTTGTGATTAAAGCTAGCTAGACTAATTAATTTAAAAAATTATTTCTATTTCTAAATTGTCTGCAGACAGACTGGGATTTCCACTGATTTCTTTTTTGTCTGAAATCCTTCAATGGATGCTTTGTCCAAGCATACCTCAGACCGTAAACTCTTCATAACTGACCTGCAATGCCTAATCCAACCATCTCATGTTCCCAGTACTGGGCCTGGGAGAGTTGTGTGTTTGTGTGTGGGTTGGAGCCCTGAAAAGAGAAGAAAAAATTTTGAAAAAGGTATGTGCTACAAACCTTCGCAATTGCAAGCCCTGAAGTAGCTTGTTTTGGAGCTTGTGGAAAGTAAATGTATCTAAAAAAGACAAGATCTTCATGTACCACTGATGTGTACACCGCCTCTGGGCAGTGGTTGATAAAAGCAGCTGAGGTCAGAGAGTGAAAAATGTCTACTGAAACTGAGTAGTTAATTTTGATTTGGGGTAATCTACCTGCTCTAGGTGGACATTAAGCCGGGATGCTGACTTCATAAAATTTTAACACTATGAAAGTGTCCTGAAGCATTCAGTTCAACAGTTGAGATGACCCAGATTATAGTTTGAGCTAATAAACGCCAATTTTTTAAAGTTCAACCTTGTTGCATTCCCAGTCTCTGTCTGAGGAGACAGTTAACTATGAAATTCTCCATAGCATTTCCCTACGTTTCCTAGATTATTTCACTACTTCTTTTATTTTTGTTTGGCTAGTTTTGTTTTTTAATAAAACTGTTTTAAACATGTACTCTTAAACAACATTTATAAAACAAAATCAAGCAATCAATAGAAAGTAATCCTGTTTAAAAAAAAAAAGTAATGCTGTTTTCAGGTGATGCAATTTTGTGAAAAATTCTGAGAAATAAATATTCTATGGCAGGTTTTTGCAGTGTATGCCCTCTCGTGCTTGAGACCATTAGCTTACATCAATTCTTTCCTGTATCATTCCTCTAAAGCATTGCAATGGGGAATTATTTTGGCTTCTTAGGTGTTTTGTTGCTTACACAAAATCCAGTGACAAGTCATCAGAATGCCTGTGATGGGATGGTGGTCTCAGCAGCTTTCTGCAGTGGCAGAGATGACAGTGAGAGGTGCTAATACAAGTCGGTGATTAATGGGATATAAGAACCCAGATAGATTAGATTGGATTAGGCATGCATATGCTTCATTTAAATTAAACCCATCATAAAAAAAAAAAAAAGTGTTTTGTTGTCTTGCCAGAGAGATCAAGATCCAAGTCACTCTCTGGCTTTTCAGTGGCAGGGAGTTTTGACTCAAAGAAATCTTACGTAGCCTGGAAAATCAGTCTTTAGACCTGAAATCTTTTTGTCTACTATCTGTTTTATACCTGTCACTGCAGCAGCAAAGACAGATAAAGGAACCAGCAGCATGTTCCAGGGTGGAACATGGCCATATTTCATGTTACACTGGTGTAGGCAAAGGTGGGATTTAAAATCATCCAACCCATGTGAATAGTGACTCCTGATCCAGTAATGTGGTTTACATGGTGTTAACTCAAGGTCATAAAGAACTGTTGCTTTATCTTTTGTAAAAAAAAATTGAACAAATATTAATCAGTTGAGAATTATCCATGCTACAGCAGCAGTAGTAGCTCAGTGTAGCACTATTAAAACCAACCAAAATTCAAGCTGTGTCACAGATGTACTCACTGTGCCTCATTTTTCCACAGATGAAATGGGGCTGCAAGGCTCAGCAGAGTTTGTGGGAGCCTGTGCTAAGGATTGTAGGAATCCGTGGCTATGTGTTACTGGGACATCAAGTGATCTCCTCTTTACAGACTCATCCAAAGTTTTTCCTTCCCTGTATGACCACTAAGACAGTTCTTATGATCTAGAATTTCCTGTTCTTCTGCTAGCTTATACATCAACCTCAACAAAGCTGTGTTCATGCAAGCATGGTGTAAGCTGCCTCTTCCTTCATGGAACAAAATGCAGTTCCTATTATTTCTGTGGACATTTTAATTCAAAATACTATGAGGTTTTATTTTTAAAAAAATCCCATGTGTTTTCTCTTTTTTTTTTGTGCCAAATCATGCTCTCCTCTTTCCTCTCAGTGCTTAAATACTGAGTGACTTTAATGGAATTGCTGAGATAAGGAATATGGAAGATTAGTGTGATGCAGCTCCTCACATGAATGGGAGAGGTGCGCTTTGGTCTTTAGATATTTTCCCCCTTGCCTGCTTCAAGATCTTGGTAAGCCACTGCCATGTCAGAGCCCTTCATATCCAACATGCTGTAATCCAACATTGTTTGATCCCAGGAAAATACTGAGGGTCTTGCTCAGAGAAACCTGGCTCAGCTGGAGAAAGGAGCACGTCAGTAAGCACCGTGGCTGGGTATGTGTACCGTGGCTATACAAAGGAGCTCATGGATGTGGACCTCATGGATGTAGATCAAGGTGAGAGACACCAGTTCAGTGCAGAGACTCCATTGGCAGGGCTTTGTGTGAAGCAGAAACCAGCAACAAAACAAGCAGGCAGTGCCATGCATCTGGACCAAAGCATTGATAGAATCATAGAATCACAGAATGGTTAGGGTTGGAAGGGACCTCAAAGATCATCAAGTTCCAACCCCCCTGCCATGGGCAGGGACACCTCCCACTAGAGCAGGTTGCTCAAAGCCCCATCCAGCCTGGCCTTGAACACCTCCAGGGATGGGGCATCCACCGCTTCCCTGGGCAACCTGTTCCAGTGCTTCATGGCCCTCACAGTAAAAAATTTCTTCCTAATATCTGATCTAAATGTCCCCTCTTCCAATTTAAAACCGTTACCCCTTGTCCTGTCACTACACTTCCTGACAAAGAGTCCCTCTCTGGCTTTCCTGTAGGCTCCCTTCAGATATTGGAAGGTTGCTATGGGGTCTCCCCAGAGCCTTCTCTTCTCCAGGCTGAACAACCTCAGATCTCTCAGTCTGTCTTCATAGGGGAGGTGCTCCATCCCTCTGAGCATCTTTGTGGCCCTTTGCTGGACCCGTTCCAACAGGTCCATGTCCTTCCTGTGTTGAGGACTCCAAAGCTGGACACAGTGCTCCAGGTGGGGTCTCATGAGCACAGAGTAGAGGGGTAGAATCACCTCCCACGACTTGCTGGCCACACTACGCTGCCGACACTTCAGCATAGGTCTCCTCCAAAGCTTTTTCACCACAACTAGAAAAAGAAACAAAAACACTTGTGAGAGCTCTGTCTCACCGGTGGTGCTTGCAGGCATGCTCAGAAGAGACACAGACCTGTCTGTAGCACAGCTTGGGCTTGAGTGCATTCAAAGAAAGGATAAGAAATTCATCATCTACCTCCTTCTGGTCCAGCCTCTGAATTTTAACCTGGAGCTTTTTGCTGCCCCCTAGTACCCCTTTCCTGGAGAGCTGTGACGAGCACTGTGGGAGCAGTGAGGGATGCCCTGGATGACTGCACCAAGGTGTTTCAGGTCATTGTGGAAGCACCTCAGCAAGGCTACGGGTCAGCAGAGGAGCCAGCTCTGGCCATCTCCGGAGTACCATGATGCCTTTTGCAGCCTGGAGGGAAGATGGCAGTAAAGGGAAGAGAGAGTAAAAGGAGCGTTTAGAAATGAATTAGTTAAAATGTTACTCTCTGTGTGAACCTGTCAATCTTCTGTAGAGGATTAGGCCCACTGGTGTGAGGAAGCCCGGGCGCAAACACACACACACACACACACTTTCACATGGAATCACTAAGGCCTTGAGGTTAATTATAGCTCTGAAATGTGACAGAGAAAAATTAGAGGGGAGAGGGACAGCTGCGGGATCCTGGGGTGTAGGCTCTGATTTCCAATGTAATCTGCGGCCCACCAAAGATCTTCACTTTGGAAAAATAAAGTTCAGCCCTTTCTAGTCCCTGCCTGCTGCTTTTCCATTGCCTCATGTGTGCCTCTGAGCTCCTAGCAGGGTCCCCGTAGCAGCAGCCTGGCCCATGCTAAGCAAGAGTGGTTTGTGCCAATGAAGAATATACATAGATTGGGATTGCTCAGACCTCCTCCTTCTCTTTCTGCCCTGCTTTTCTTTCTAGCTTGTTGCAGAAGACAAGTCAGGAAGACTAGTGCTGGTTTCTTTCTTCCTAGGTCTGCCTGCAAATCTCTCCTGACCAGGAATTAAAACGAAGTTGGCAAGTTTTACGCTTTTCTGATCACATGGTATTTGGCTTTTCTGGTCTCTAGAGCCAGAGCCTCCAGAAATAACCCTGTTGATCCCACATTTTGAAGACAAGGATAGTACAAGGCCTGTGTACTGCATCTGCCTCCCTTTGGGGCATGGGAGACTTCAGGGGGTCTTGCTGCCCATCCTGAACCTGCTTACCTCCTTGCATGTAATGATCTCATGTTAAAAAAAAAATGGAGATCCCTTGCAACATGAGCTGAAAGGGTGAGTCCAAAGATTACACAAATCTGGGACCACTGTGTTTAAAGGTGGTACCTCTGGTCTGGGTTGCAGTAGTTTGAGAGCCATTTAATTTACACAGGCAAATAACTCCTCAGAGGTCTAAAGTACAGTCAGGAGTTGGGACTGGGTCTCCACTACAGGGTCAACACCATTGTTGGATGCAAACATAACTTTTAATGCATCTTGGAAGGACAAAGAAGCTCCAAGGAACTGGAAAATATTAGTGATGTGCCAATGCTTGAAGAGTAAATGTGGTGGGGAATTATAGGCTGCTTAGCTTGATAGCAACCTGAGGCAAAAATCATGTACTGGCTGATCAGAAGATGGAAAATCCTACACAACTTTAATAACTTCTTTAAGTTAGGAGTTTCTCATAGCAGCTCTTTCTTTGTTATTACCATTGTTTACCAGTATTTTCCACGGAAGATTAATTTAAAACATCCATACCAGTTTAATGTTTTGCTGTACAACCAGACAAGTATTAAATGTGATTAATCTTCAGCATAAGAATAAAGCACAGATCTCATACAAACCCAGACCATAGACTCTGCCAGAGTGCATTAGAAGTTAAGCATAAAGCAAAACACCACGTTCATTTTGAAATCTACAACAAATTATTTTTAAATTGAGGAACTACAGTTAACCAAATTCTCATTCCCTCATTCACAGCAACACATCCAGAATACACTGCAACTTCCTAGATTTTTTTGGGTAATAGCTACAATCAGGCATAGAAATATAGAATTGTAGAATCATTTAGGTTGGGAAAGACCTTTAAGATCATCCAGTCCAACCATAGACCTAAGACTGCCAAGTGTTTTTCTGAGCCATGTCCCTAAGTGCCACATCTGTGTGTCTGTTAAATACCTCCAGGGATGGTGACGCAACCACTGGTTGGCCAAGCAGGCAGACATCTATCTATAGGACATAGGTGAAGCAGCTGAACACATTTTCAAACCCATTTCCTTCAACCAAACTTGAAATAAAGCTCAGCCAGCATAACATTAACCACAGCTAACATACTGCAGTGTAAAACAGGCAGGTTAGTTAAAATTACCTTTACCAGTGACTTGAGCCATAATAGTCTCACTTTTCCCTCATGCAAAGATCCAAAAAGCTGGTTTACCAGCTCTCTGGAGTAGACAGTAAGCAGCGACATGGATGCAAAGGTAGATCAGATTGATCAAATCCTTCTCCAGCTGTGTTCTGAAAATCTCCAAGGGCGGAGATCTTAAGAAAAGCCTAAGATGACATTTCTTCCTTCACAAAGTACCCATTCCCCTTTGGATAGAACATTTCCCCTTTGTTGGGCTACTAAGAATAAAATCTTCTGTGTCGATGCTCTGATTTACAGCCTCTTCTGTATTCTGCTGGCTTTGCAAAACAACCCCTTTCCTGTTAGCCCATGCACAGGGGCATGCCCCAGGGGACACAGAGACAATAACCAAACATCACTGCCCACAAGGGCTTTGCAGGTCCCACTTGATGCACACAGTTATTTCGGGTCAAAAGTTTCTCTTGCAGCTGATAATAGCAAGAGAAGAAGCCTTGTTCCAGGTTTGATTGCATAGCTAGGTGATGGTGGACGGCACACGTCACCCACCCATACAGTTCCAACTTCAATGCAGTCACCACGAGAGCTAGCCAGTTAGGTGGTTTCACCTCTCAAGAATGCTTTGGAATTGCCAGATGGAGGCTCCAGCGAAAGGCAAAACTCCATGAGCCTGATTCTCCACTAACTTACCCCTTCGTGTCACTCAAGAGAAAAAACCACACTGAAGGTGTAAAGACAGGCTAAGAAAAGCAGGGAATCTGGCCCTGTAGGGCTGCTATTAGGACCACTGAGGCACCCACAGGGAGCCAGAGTTCCCTGAAAGACAAGTCCGTGATGCGATGTGATGTGTCCAGAGGCAAATCAGGGCTGTGCACGTCTTTGTTGCTGCGCTGCCTTGGAACATTGCTTTGGAGGCCTGAGTTAGCGGGCAATGCAGAAACTAGGTCCAGAGCACTGACAGACCCTGTGGCCACAAAGCTGCTTAAGCACTTGCTGTTTTCTCCATCAGGGCAGAAATTGCTCCCTGTTTAACTGTTTACACCACAGCCTAGAGAGAAGGTAGCCTGAGAAATTACCGAGTATTATAACACCATAGTTATCCCACAGCTCAGCTGCTCTCATTTCTGCTTGCCTTTGTTTCCTTCTCATCCCCTCAACCCCTTCATTCTCCTGGCTCACCCACCATCCCTTTATTTTCTCTTCTTCGTATTTTTTTCTCCTATGCCTCCTTTTTTACTCTCTTTCTCCAAATCACTTCTCCTCCCCTCCCCCTTCCCTGCGTTTTCTGGCAGAGTTTTGGACTCTGAGTTCAGTTTTATTCTTCCCTGGAGAAATGACTTAATGCCTTGGCTCTAATGAGCAGTTTGCTAACTGTGAGCCCTTGCTGCTTAGTCTATGTGGAGATGTGCATGCCAGTAATTGGGAGCCCCATTTTTCTTCTGCTTTGCTTTTCTTCTTCCCTCCTCCCTTCTTTTCCCCAGTCTCATTTAGCCATATGATGGCTGAAGAGAGCAAAGAGTCAGACAACTTAGTAAGACCTTTTGTATTAGATCACTGCTGTTCAGGCGCTCAAGAGAACAAGCTCAACAGTTCAGGGAGCACGGACTACATCAGGAATGAGCCTCCCGAGTATATATAAGGTTTCCCCCGTGGGGATATTTTCCCATTTATTTTGCAAGCAGATTAAGCTGCCCGTGGTTTGCATATGCTCTGCAGTGTGGACACTGCTCTGGGTTGCCATCTGTGGAGGCATCTGTCAGCTGAGCCCTGCTTTCCCAGAGCTTTGGTTGGCTGAAGTCAGTCTGTTCACCAACAACTTTCCAACGTTCCCAGCTCTGACCAATTCCCTTCTACCTCATAAACGCAGGATTTCTCTAAGTTTTAAAGGCCCTCGGGTGCCCTAACTTGATCTGTTCCGTTCAACCACTTCCTGTAAACAGACATTTATGGTAATTTTAGAAGCCACCAGGGCCCCTTCTCTATTCAAAGTGAACCTTTGCTCCCAAATGTCTAGACTTTGACCTCCTGTCTCCCCAGCTTTCATGCTCAAACTCTGCCATGCTTCCCACTTCAGTGTTTGCCTCTGAAATGCCTTGTCCAGCCCCTCTGGTTCTTTCTTGCAGTCTTCACAACTGCTGAACTCCCTGCTTGAAGATGTGAGAAGACACCAGTGGAGTGGTAGTCAGCAGGACTTCCTTGAGCAAAGTAGTCACAAGGCACCCCACCAGCAAGAGGCCAAGCTTCAGCACACTGCAGGTCCCCATAAAACAGAGGCTGAAAATACAGAAGGGATCTTGGCTGCAGCTGGCAGAAAGGGACAGGCTTTTAAAGTCATTTTAGTGTCTGAAAACGCCCAAGAACATGATGAAAGAGCCACTGATGTTTCCAAAGCTGTAGTTCACATGTCACCAAACCACAGAACTAGCCACATCCTAGAGGTATCTGCATGTCTCTAGGATGGTCTTTTCAAAGTCACCTAGTGGCTGCTGTCTGGTAACAAAGGGCATCCTCCTGCCTACTTTCTTGGGATCCAACGGGGCCTAACGCTTGGTGAAACTGCATGTGCACCACCCAAACAGATGGCCACTGTGGCAGCGCCAGCAGCTATCCACAATATCTAGCTAGCCTTTGTTCATTGCTGTGCACCATGCCATGGTTGCATCTAAGTCCCTGATTCATTGTCTAGTCTGGGAGCCACATGCAAGACATCCATTCTGGGTGTGTTCCCAATAGCTGAACATGACAGCAATCAGTATTTCTTTAGTGCACAGCCTGGACTCTGTGTCTTGAAAGCCTAGTTTTTCCTCGTGTCATTCAATACCACATCCTCCCTTTCAAGCCATAAGTTGATAACAAGACCTAAAGACTCTCATTAATAGAATGTATAATTAAAAAAAAAAATTGCAATCAACCTGTTGCTAAGCTGATTAACAGTGGTCAGTTAGGTCTACAGAGTGCCTTGTACTCATACCTGGCTCTGCAGGTTTAACAAGGATGTCAGTGATATGGATCTCAGGATGCAGTTGACTCTTGTTCTAGTGATTCCACATCTGAGGGCTACTGCACCTTAGGCTGCTGCTGCTGTTGCCAGGTGGTCTATATTGCACTCTCTTTGGGAACTGAATAAGGTGACTACTGTCCTCCCACACACTCAGCTCATCACAGGTGATGATCTCACATCATCATGGATTAACACATCATTTTCAAGAAACAGAGGCAGTTTCCAACACCATGAATCCCATCTTTCTTTTTTTTCTTTTTCCCATTATTTGATTTTTTTTTCACTTTGGCGGGTCTTTAGTATCTCTGACATCAGCTTGTAATTGTTTGGGCCATTCCTGGCTTTCGTCTTTTACTCAGCAAAACATCAGAGGGTGACAAGCCGTGCTGACAATCTGTAATTTAACAGAGCTAAATATGGATCAGAGTCTGACTAAACATTCTTCTTTAGTTATTTTTACGCCATTTCCCACCCATCTGTTCTATTGGAAATAACAATAATTAGTAGTTCATGCCCAAACCCCAAATTCACTTACAACTGCTTGAATTCATGGCCATAAATTGGCATTAATTTATCAGACCTCAATGCATCAGTAATACCATGTAAAAGAAAATTGGATTTGACAGCTGCTTATATTGCAAAAGCATACATTAAGCGTATCTTATGTTGGTTAGAATCATAGTGCAGAACAAACACATAGTGTTTTTGTAGATAACACAAATAAATTTGTGCTTACTTTTCCCCATGGAGAAATTATTATTTTGCCAGGGGAAATGTCTCCATTCTCTTTTATACTTGCATGGATTTTTTTTTTTTTCTGTAGTGCATTAGAACTCAACAATCTCATACCTTTAAACAAAATTCCACCTTGTAACGTGATCTTACCCTCAAACTGATGCAGGGGCCTGTGTTAGCCATTCTCAACTAGTAGTTTGAAGAATACCCCCAGCAATCAGATTTTGTGTTTCATCTGAGAGCTACCATGGTTTTGGTTTTACTTTGTTTATTTTAAATAAAATAAATAAATAAAAGTGATTTGTGCTATCTAGTTCTGAACTTTGCTCCATTGTTCTTCAATTTAATGTTAGAAAGCATCTCTGAAACCACTGAATTTTGCCATATTTGTCTTTAGTCTTCAAACTGTACTCTTGTACCTAAAAAAGAAATGTGTGTATTGTACAGCATGAGAGGTTGCTGGGTCCCTTTTGGCAATGTTAGGAAGGTTTTATGGTCAGTTCAGCTAACGCTGGCCTCCCATAAATAAAGAAGTGAAATTTTACACCTGTGGACCGGGGCCAAAGCCGCCTTCTCTATTTGAACATGCTGACGCTCTGTTTTTGTTGGTGTGTGTGACATATAAGCCACTGGTCTCCAACTCTGACCACACTGGTACAGGAAAGCCATACTGATACCCTCCTCAGAGGCATCTGTGGACAAGTTGCTTTTGCGTTTACGGTTATAGTCTCCTGGGACTCCAGCCTCTCTCATTAACTCCTTCAGCTTTTCCAGCTATTGAAAGTTTGCACTCTGTGTCTTCTGGAAATTTCTCGGTGGTCACTTCCTGTGTTCCTTTCTAAGCTCCATAAGCACATCACCCTTGACTGCTTTCTCTGAGCCTTCTTCCATTGCAGGCATTTGTTGATCCATCTCACACTGCATACCTGTGGTCTACAGTTGCTACTTAAAGTAAATGAGCTAGCTGCAAACTTTCCTATGCACTACACTGGTCCAAGAAGTTTCTTTGTGACTTCCTCATCTCTTGAGGCATGAATACTGGTGTTTTTCTGACTGTCCTGAGATCTGTTGTCACGTCTTACTGCTTTAGTATCTCTCCCCACTCTTTTTTACGCTACAAAGAATATGTATTTGTAATTTTTTTCAATTTTTATCTGGCAACACAAGATCTTTCTTAAGGTGCTTGAGGACCTGGCCATGTTCTTCCGCTCTTTCTCCACAGGCCAAGATGATATGCGGGGTCTATTACCCTCCCTACCATCCAAAATTCACCACATTGTCTGAGTGAAACACCTGGAATACCAAACACAGCCCCAGTCACAGCCTGCAGAAACTGTCTCCCAAAAAGTGTGTTGAACCTGAACAAACATGTGCTTTGTATTTTGAGGGGTTCCTGCCAGAATCCTGCTGGGGCATCTAGCATAGAAAATATTTGGCATCAGCTACATTCCCCAGTCTTTTTCTCCTTTCAGGTAATGGAAAATTTACTTTTTTACAATTTCATTTCTTTTGAGGATCCAAAGTTCATCAAATGTAATTACAATCTCACTTCTTTCACCCCCAATATGATTCTCAGCGTGACTAGCCTATCCAAGAGCTTCTCTAAGCCCGTTTTAAGGCAAAAGTTTTCCCACAGCAACAAATCATCTAACAGTTGTATACTTTCAGCCCTGTTCTTTGCTCTGCTGACAGCTTTCTTATCATCTTGAAGATGTTCTCAAACTCTTCCTCAACGTCTTGTTCTCTCCCTTCTCCAATAAAAGCACCTGGAAGACTGAAAGATCAGTCCATCTTTAATGCAATAGCATCTGCTCTTCCTCTTTTTACTTGTTTGTATTCAAGATTTCAAATTTGTAACATAAAAATTTAGCTCGTATATATACTTTGCAGTGGAGGTAATATCACTGCATTTTTACCATCAGCTGTGTGTAGATAATCTTTTACAGTTAGTGTCCAGCACAAAAGTATAAGTCTCTTTTATTGGTTGGTGAGTCCATTCATCTTGATTTACAGCAAGAACAGCCATCAATCCTATGAAAAAGCCACCTGTATAGTGCGACCTCTAAGTTCTCATCCAGGCTGTGGATGTTCTGTTGAAATATGCAACGCATAGCAAAGTGATAGGACCTGTTGCTTTTGCATTTTTTCCTCTTCCATCAGAAAAAGACTATCTCAGTGTGCACTTTGACACATTGTATTTGCTTGACTCTGGCTGACCACTGCACACATTTCTGCTTTTGCTCATTGTTTTTTACCCAACAAAGTTGAAATCTCTGTCAGTTTGCAGATCCTTCCTCCCCTCTGACATCATGCACATCATGTATCATGTCCTGCACACAATTCTACAGCCTGAACAACCAATCTGTGCACAGTCCTCATTGCGTGTTTGAAGAACCTCATTCTAGCATCCTGCTTGCTTTCTCTGCCTAATTATGCTCCAGAAAACATCCAGGCAAAGTATGATAGCAGAAGTGGTCACCAAGGCCCTCTTTTGTCCACGAACACCTTTGATTTGTATTAAATTACTTGTTAAATACTTCTGTGCCTGTTTTTCATCCTGAAAACTATTTGCTTTCCTGGCTCACTTTCGTTACCCTATGCTTGTTCACTTAACAAGGGTATTTCCAGTCTCTGAGCGGGTGACTGATTTTTTTATAACTAGGAAGGATAGCAAAGCAATTTCAAGGCAGAGACGCACATGCTTCCAGAAAACACTTTGGAACTAATTTCATGACATGTTGATCTTCCCTGGACTTGGTAACATATCTCTGGGGAGCTCCAGACTGAGCTATGCATAGCCCTTTGTTCAGTGTTCATTGTATTTCCCTATTTCCTGTCATTTCTTGAAACTGAAATCTATTACACTCTTAATTCTATTAGCCACTGTTAAGCATATCAAACCATGGAACTTGGGGGTTTTTTCTTAATAATTTGGAAAATTTAATTTAGCTTTTAACATGACAACATCAGCTACAAGATTACTAACTGTGATTCAGTAATTTAGATACAAGCTGCCACATATCTTTTGCTCATTTAATCTAGCCTTGAAGAATAATGAGAAACGTACTTCTTTCACATAGTAGATTATTTGCAATCTGCTTGAACTTGATAGCATATAATTGCTGACCTCAACCATATCATGTTGGATCTGTTCATGACTACAGCAAGCCCGAAAGTTTTAAAGATGATATAAAAACAAACAAACAAAAAAAGCCCCGAAAGCCAGGCATAGAGGATTTTTAAAGCTGAATTTCATGATTTTTAACACTGTGAGCATTTATTTGAGTGTCTGGAAATTATTATTGTGCACAAATACATGTAAATTAGCAAGGACAGTAATGATAACCTAGAAGAATTGAGCTCCTGTCCTAAGATTTTCTAATAGGAAAACTGCTCTGCTTGTTTCTAATTGATTTTCAGTCATCACAAGCTAGCAAAGGTATGGGCAGAGGCTTCTGGTCTCATTTGTTCTCAGCCATCGTTCATATTGCAATCTCACAGGCTTTCACACTCTTTTGCAGGGAATGCTCATGTCTGAGCAGATCTAAGTAAAACTTTATGGTGCCTGAAAGAGCTCAAAGCAACATTTGTGTCAAACAGAAAGGCTGACTCCACTCTAATTCCTTTTAACTCGGGCATTAAATTCCAACTTTTTTAAGCAGCAATAAAGACGACTGAATTACATTTGATTGTCCCTCCCAGACTGCCCAACACACCATAGGATGGCTGAAGCATTCCTGCTTCAAGTCCTGATGGCTCAGAGCATTCTCCAGTGGGCTGTATACCTTGTCTGCAGTCTGGTCACAGCTTCCTCTCCAACCTACTGTCAGATTTCATCATCAGTCACATTTCACTTTGAGACAATGTGAAGAAGGTTGCACACACTTTCCAGATGACTCTCAACTTCCCCACTATTCCTGGAGCACCTGAGGAGGATTATAGTCTCAAAGTACAGACTTAAAGTGACTGCAATTAGCAACATGACGAACAGAACTAGAAACTAATTTCTACAATAAAGCTCTTCTACTATGTGTATAAGTCTTGGAGATTTTCATTCAGTGGACCAAAAGATGCCTATATTCAATGGGTTTCATACTGGATGTTTTGTATTCTTGTATCTGTTTTTGGATAAAAGAGAGGAAGAAAGAGAAACATGCCTTTAGTATGTTGGACAAATTAATATGGAAACCAGCCTTAAATTTGGAGATGGCATAGCAATATGTCTGTTAATGAGAATGATGATTTTTTCTAACTTTTAGGGAAAGTACAAGATTATTTCTGTTTGAGGATTTACTTGCATTCAAATACATAGTAATAATTATACATTTCAAGCTAGAGCTATGAACTCCTAGGTCTGCCCACTTCGGCTCAGCTACATCTGAACACCAATGCCCCAACTGAGGCATAAAAGTACTTCCCCAAATACATAAATCTACTCCATAATATTATTACAATCACAGTTCTAAATCTATATTAAAAATCTTCAAGGACAGAAAGTCGAGGACACAAATTTGAGAGTTGCTTATGCAATAATAACGCAATAATCTCATGTTTGGAAACTGTTGTTCCAGTTTAGCTGAAACAGTTGATCCATCCTCCCAGAATCGTCATTAGGTAGACATTTAGCATGGAAATCTTCCATCTGTACTGTTTGCATTTGGCAGAGCACTTAATGGCGAACTGCTTTAAAAGAGTATAGCTTTGGAAAGTGTAGAACTTTGTTAATGGTGAGATGTGTCATGCCATGAGCTGTGAAAATTATTCAAGGAGCTTCACAGGCCTTCATGGAATAATTTGCAAAGCAGGGGGGGATGACCCTGAAAGCATAAACTTACATACTGAGGACTATAAAGAGAACTAACAAAAGAGCTTTGAATAGAATTGGTGGGTATGGCTTCCCAAGCTTTTTTTCCCAATGTGTACCAACTTTTAAGACTAAAGCCTCCTCATCCTGCCTCCTTTCTTAGCCTCTAAGACATTTAGATTGACATCTTGAGTGTGGCTGTTGCTGTGATTCCTCATATTTGCACATCTAGAAGAAAGTGATTTCTGCCCAGTGTAGGAATTTTACACTGTAGTAGGATGTCCTCAACTCCACCAACACCCATCAAATATCCAGTTCTCTTTTTGGGATCCATACAAATCCTCCCCCTTGGCCTGCTATGCCTGTAGCTACAGGGCAGCTGCAGTGTAATCCCTTCATTCGAATGCAAAGATTCATATTGCAACTTATACAGTAAGATGTCCCTCCCTAAACCATGCGTTGGTTCAGGGTAAGCAGACATGGCAGCAGAGAAGACTAATGCATTATGCAAGGAGAGGAAAGAGGAGGCAAACTGTGCTTCACCAGCAAGTGGAGAAAAACAGCCCACCACAGAATGGTTTCCTCAAGCAGGGCTAAAGGTCCAATGGATTAATCACCGTGAGACTAGCTGTGGCAGGAGCTAAAAGAGGAGTTGCAAGAGTTTGCTAATGCTGTCCTGGTGAGCAGAAGTGGCTAACCACCAGGGATGAGCAGTCTTATGGTTCTGAGATTGTCTGTCTTAGTCTACTTCACCTTAGTTTTCAACAGAAAAGAAAGGTCACCAAAATAAAGCACCCAAGATTGTAGGATCTGTGACTTCTGCTGTGCAAGCTGAAAGTGTCCTGGGAGGTTTTCTCACACAGCTGGCTAGCATGGTGCTTGGGGCTGAGGGCTGGGATAGTTGAGGGTCACCTCGTGGAGGAATGCTGGAAAGAACACATGCTGCTATTTCTTTTCTTCCACTATTTCTGGCTCTTCCTAGGCTATAAAATCACATCATTTAAAGAAAGAAAAATCATGCAGCACCAAAAAATGAATCCAAACTGACTTTCCAGTCACAAACAGGTCAACACAAGCCAACTGGCATGGCCACTGTGCAGCTCCCCATAGCTCTAATTAGCTATTTCTCTTTTCCAATCTGCTCAAATGACCTAATGGCGCTTCTGCAAAAGGCGATTCAGGGAATGTCTTTCCCTATGTAGTTATTTATAAAATGTGAATCCAAGCTCGATAGCTAATGAACTTCAACCTGCACTAAGTTCAGCAAGGGTGATTACATCTTGCCCCAACCTTCTCTCCCTATCCGTGCCTGATGGATGTCAGGAGTTTGTTTATACTACTACTGCCTTTTCTCTCTGAAGCTGAAACTCTTCTAAATGTGTCAGGAGTATGGGAAAACACAAAAGGAATTTCTCTGGCTTACAAAAAGTGCTAAGCTTAACACAATGGTATCTAATAACAGCAATGCCAGTATGACTGGCAGCTGGCCAGGGTCCATACTGACTTCAGTGCTTAAACACAGCAACACATGCTGAGGCCTCATTCTTTGGCTAAGTCTGAAGACTTTTGCCTCACACCCAGCCCACATTGCGCTTGGCATGAATGAGTGGGGAGACACTGTGAGGTCCGGACATAATGGGATCTCCATCTGCAAGTCTCTCTTTCTCCAGAGTGACCCCCCTCCCCCCTCCCCCATTCTTTTCTGCAGATTTGATTTTCTGTAAAGTTCACACTTTCCGTCTCAACAGCCAGGATATACAAACATGAGCTCAGCTTCCACCCTTGACCAAACCAGAAAGGAGATCTTCTGTTATTGTTGTCATTGCAGAGGAAAGCTTCTCAAATGGGGAGGTGTGAAACTGAGGGGCACAGGGATTACCCCCTGTGGACCACCACCTCTGACAACACCATCTCCGAGCTGGACAGATTGTCTGAGCGTAGAGAACAGGAGGGAGTGAGGGAAGCAGTTGAATGATGAGGGCAACCCGGTCCAGTTTCTTTCCAGCAGCTCCCTAGCTTTGGGCAGGCCAACACCACCCCCCTATTGAAGGCCAGAGCCCACGACCCTGCAATGCCCTTGACGTTCTCCCTGTTACAGCATTTCCTGCTCCTGGAGGACGGGAGGAAAATTCTTCCTCTCCCATCCTCTGGACACTTTCCAGTCAATGAAACACTGCACACTAGATGCAGTGCGGCAACGGTGGAAAAAATACCACCAGTGTTTGGAAAGGAGCTAAATGCTCCTTCACTTTTGCCAGGACCAATGGAGAAAATGCGGGCTGGAGCTGAAAAACTTGCGACCCAGTCCTTTCAGAAGCAGTGGAGAAAAAGACATGTCCTTCCATGTAAAGGGACATTTTTGTTGTTTGTCCAGTGAAGACTCCTCTGTAAGTAGACAAAACAGTGTTCTCTCCAAGACTCCTGTGGGTCATATACTAGCAACCTAAGTGACTGGCGTTGGGCAGTGAGGCTTCAAGGAACTGCAGCTTTGAATCCCAGCAGAACCCATTAAGCAGTTTATCCTCCGACAGATATAATGCTGATCACGTAGTTACTATGCTCAGATCTTTTCGATGAGACCTCAGAGACTGAGCTCATTGCTGTGCTTTGTGGAAAGTAAAGACCTGACGATGCTAGTGGTCCAGCAGACCACTAACTTCTAGAGCAGAAGTTTTCCTCGGTGACTCTGGTTAAGTTTTTTTCCAGATTCCCTCCTGTGCAGTTGTGTGTTATCCTGTGCAGAATTTTTTTATGGCAGCCCAGCCTACAGAATAGTTACGTGCGTATGCTGTGCTCTCTGTTCCTCTGAGAGGAACCCATTTCAGAAATATACAACATTTTTATAATCAGATTAAACAGAGAAGGTGGTGTTTTAAGATTCAGAAAGCTCAACAGAGAAAAGGTTTTCTGAAAAAAAAAAATTTCTTTCATTTCAGATCAAAGGAGCAGAGTGGGAGGAAGTTTTCCTGCTGAAAAATATACTTTTGTCAAAACAGTCTCTGACTAGAAACGATCTCAGTATCTGCAGATATATTTTTATGTGCAGCTTCCCAGATTAATTCAGTGAGGCCATTTTTACTGTCTTTTTTTGTTTGTTTCCCATTATGCAATTTTCAGGCATTAGATAATTAGGCTATCCCTTTCCTCCTTCCATTTTCTTTCCTAAATTTCTCCCTTCCCTCCTCATCTTTTCTCCAAAAGAAAGAAGTTTTAACAACTCAGAAGCCTGAAAAAGTGGAAGACAAACTTTTTGACATATTTATTTCTTCTCTTGGAAGACAAAAAGCAAGAAAAATGGATATATTTATTTTTGCTTTTGCCTTTAACAAAAACGAAATCATAAGAAAGATTTCTCTGGTTCTTTCTTGCATTTTTCATGTACATGTCTTCCTCACTTTCCAGTTTTTCTTTTTTTTTTCTCTTTCCTTTTTACAGAGGGAAAGGGAAGAGAAAAGAAGCAAGGACCAAAACCTAAAATGTGTTTCTCTTTAGGAATAAAATTTAAATAAAAACTTCAACATAAAGTGAAATAAAGTAACTAATTTTATTTTGATTAGAATTTTTCTCCAGAAGAAATTGTATGAGAACACTGAATAATTTTTGAAAGACCTTTTCACTATATAAAGCGGGTTTTTTAGCTAATGTTTCAAAGAAGTACAGCTGGCAACAGGCAGTCTCCAGGACACATTTCACCCATAGATCTACAGTAGGAACATATTTTATCAGAGCAATTACCAGACATATAAATCTAACATGGAACTTACCATAAGTCACAGCATAGACATTAATATATACCAATCAATAATAAGTAACTGTTTAAGGCACAAGGGGAATTTACCTCAAATAGGAGAGACAGTGTGAGGAGGAGTGATTTTGTTCAAGGAGAGATGACAGATTTACCATCATCAGATTTTCTGAGTGCAAATAGGATGGCAAGATTGCAGCTCCTCACATTTAAGGGACTGTAATAAAGGCTGAGACATTCTCTGTAGGAAGGAGATGAAATTTTATCAGTGGGTCTTAATAAGGTTGCTCCAAGAAAGAACAGATGGTTTTACACAACTGGACTTGCAGCAAAGCTCAGCAAAAGCTGAAAAAAAAATAATTTTGGCTAGAATTTGTGTAACTTTCCAAATTAATTCACTGTGGCCATGCTTATACTGCTTCTTCATTCATTTCCCATGAACATCAGAGCGATCAAATTTTACCCACACAAATTCCTGCAGAAGGCACATTTTCAGCTTGCTTCCTCACAGACTCAGCAGTGATGTATTTTAAAGTTGCCCCCAGAATTTACAGTCTGATACGATACTGGTCTTGGCTTAAGAAAATCAGGAAAAGGCTTCCAAAGCCCCTTACTAGACCCATGGTGTTGCAGTTTGTGAGCTTATAGGATCTTATGTTACCTCTTGAAATAAGGATCCACAACAATTTTTACACTGCGTGACTGTGATCACAGAAAACTAAAAGAAACTCTGCACTCTTCTGCTAAATTTCACATGAAACAGTGTTCGCTATGGAATGATGCTTTAGGTATGGTCTGACTCAACCAGAAGGATTTTTTGGGGGTTGGTTGGGCTTTTGGTGTTTTGTTGTTTTTTTTTTTTAATATTGTGCAGCAAGCTAATCTGAATTCTCTGCTGTCTTTTGCCAAGTTGCAGCAGCTCGTTCAAGCCCTGCTATCGATGGGGGCATGCTAATTTGCATGCTAATTTGCACAAAGAAGTATATTGCAAACTTGAAACCAAGCACAGATAAATAACAATATTTCAACTACGAAGTAATCCACAAGAATACAATTCCTTGGGGGGGGGGAGTGGGGGGGAAGAAGAACAGAGTAAGAACAGAGTAATTTTGAAAATTTTGAATCCTGTGTGCCTTGCAAGGAGACTGCAGTCAGTGAAGAAATGACCAAGAGATGGAGCAAGAAGCAGGGTTAAGTCACTGCCTAAGCTCTCATTTGTAACTTTATGAACAATATCTCTTTTGCATGACCTAACCTGGTCAGTCCTCAGGGTGAATAACCTTTATACGTATGGCAAGGGCTAGGAGGTTTTCCTGACATTTGAGACATAGACAGCAGATACCTTTTTTTTTTTATTTCTGAAACTGCAGAACAAAGCTGTTGCAGCAGTTTTGCTGCTTTGGCTGAGGAAGGGTGGGAGCAGAGCAGATGTTAACATTTCTATCATGAAACTTTCACCTGTACCATAAACCATGTATGAAGGGTGAGGCACCAGTGTGTAGCAGAGCAGACATGCACAAACCCTCCTAGACCTTGAGGGAAAAGGCTGGCATTTCCTCATCCTATGTGGGGTGAGAAATGGGGAATGAAACTTCTTCCCTCTGAGAAGACACATCCCCTTAGAATGAGCCACAGGTGTTGCTCTAAGGGTGACGCAAACTTTCTGATGTGATGAGAGCCGTGTGATGAAAGAAGGATCACTGAAGTATCTGGTTGAAATGTAGAGCCTGACCCTGAGGGTGCTTTGTGAACAGCACTGGCACATCAGCACTGGGGACCTGCCAGCAACAACTTTGAACCCTGGAGTGCTGTCCTGCACTGAACTTCTCTCACTCTTGCCCTCTCTCCCTCCACTTCCCTTTGGGGGTGAGGGGTGGTTAGGCAAATGTCCATCACCACTACCTGGAGGAGAAAAGACAGCTATCTTTTTCTTCTGCCCACCCTCTGGAGACATGTAGCATGGCCTCTGCAGTATCATAACATGCCAGAAGCATGTCACATGTAATAGTTGAGAACAGTGGAATCTCACCTGTGGTGGCTGAGCTGGCTTTTCTGAACATCATGCTGGTTTGACACCAGGACCGGGTTCACAGCCCTGCGGTCAGCTGCAGAGAGTGGCTGCAGCACTGGACTCCTGTGGTCCTCCACTGTAGGGCAGCCCCTTGGGCACCATCTCTAGCCCTGATATGTTCAGGACCCATCTAGGCTGGCTAACCTTAGGCTGGAGCTAGGACTATTGGAAGGCTGGTCCTCCTTAGACCATACAGACCTCAGAGGCGCCCTTCCTGCTGTCTCTCCCAAGAAGTGCAGCATGGGGAACTGATGCAGGTTGGTGCTGCTTCCCAATTGAAGAGCACCGTATCCCCAACCCGCTGCAGGGCAATAGCCATTTGCCTCTATCTCTTCCCATCATTTTCCTTATCCACAGCACAGAGCACCAGGTGTCCTATAAGGGTTAACCCCAGCACAGTAAATCTATGCTTTCACGTCAACCAGTCTCTTACATGGTTCTCCATCTCCAATTTTTTTTGCAACCAGAGATGCTAAACACTTCATTAGTGAGGAAGTCATTCAGTTATATATCTTGGATCTCAAAAGAAAAACCCACATTCAGACATCCTTTCTAAATGAAAAAGACCCCAGTTCTGCCAAAATCTTTATTTTTCTACAGTATGCCTACATTTTCATTTCTGGTGAGAGGTGCCAGAGGATAAAGAAGGGCAAAAAGCAAAGAACTTTGATACACCCAGTGCAAAAGTGAAAGCCCCCTCCCACCACCTTTTCCTGGGCACTTAAATCTCCTGCCTGGTGTGTCTCTGCAAGTCGCAAAAGGATTTTTTATCTCCCACCAGCCCTTGGCTCTGAGAGCCAGCAAAAGAGAATGACGGAGCAGCTTTGTGTCCTGCTCGCGTTGTGTACCTTCAGGACAGGACTACACACCCCAACCTATTTCACACAGACCTGGGAGAGCATATGCTACAACCGCAGCTTCCAGCCACTGTGAGCTTAGGGTGGATTTCAAACCATAATCTGGGGGGTGAAAAGACATACATTCCAGTAAGCATTCCAGGTCTCACAGAGCTGAGTTCAGTGGGAAAAAATCTTGGATCAAGCCAGCATTAAAGGGATCACTTTAAAAAAGAAGGAAAATACAGGCTTAGCATCAGGAAATATTTGCTAGCAGGGAGCTTTGTTCAAATGTGCGGCTTTCTCCCAGAGGAAGAGATGGAGCTTCCATCACTGCAGTCAGTTAAAACTAGACCTGACAAAGTCCTGAAGAATAATTCACTTGTACTGGCTGGAGGGATATACTAGATGGGATAAGAAGTCTTTTTTCCGCTTCTGAATTTCAATTATTCCTCTTTAGCCTTCTTTTTTTTCTGTATGCTCGCTCCCCTCAGCTCAGTATTTGCAGGAATAGATTTCAGCTAAACGAACACAGAGAAGTGAAAGAGGCACAGAGCTCAGTCTGAATTTCTGTGTGGGCCCCAGTTCCAGAAGAAAATGGCTTCCCAAGGCTGGATAATTAATTTCTAATTTAATTATCATCTTAATTTCAAACCCTTAAATGCAACAGCTATCTGTGCATTCTGCAGCTTTCTATTTTCAGGCACTATCTGCTTTAAAACTGCAGCTCTAATGCAGTTAGCAGATGGATGTGTGTTATTGCAGTATAGGGAACTGGAAATTCTCCATATACTAAGCTATAAATATTTCTGTGACATTTATTATCCTCACTTGAGTTCAGGTGCTAAAATACTTGGACTGAAGTCATGTTTGTAGCAGAAAAAGTCCACCTTGGATCTTATGTTGTTGCTGGCTAAATTATTAAGAACAGACAAAGACAGCAGGGAAAGGGAGTCCCTCACTTAGTAGAGGTCATGCAACCTTTGAATGAAATTAGCTGGTTTCGACTCATTTAATGATACCAGTTCTCAAACAATCCCGCTCAAGCAATATGATAGCACTTCACCAGGGCTTTTCTTATTCTCTGTCTGTCTCTTTCTTTTTTTTTTTTTTTCCCTTTTCTTGTCCTTATTGGTGTGTGTGCGGTAGGATTGCATTTGCGGTCATGAATCTGAATCCCAGTTTTGCCAGCTGCATTGGATTGTAAACTCCAAGTCATATGAATCTCAATTTTGATTGCCCTAAGGGAAGTGTTGGATTATGTAAACCAGGAGATAATAGCCCTTATAAAATCCCTCCAATAAAATAAAATCAAGGTGTATGTGTCATGGTGGATTAACAGACTTGCCTTTTCCTTTTTTTTTTTTTTTTCCTGTTTCAGGCTCCTGGATGCAGTGACTAGAAACATGTACCAGTGGGGGAAGGGGAGCATACTGCCATTTGTGCATTGTACAGAAACGTGTAATAATCTGTAAGATGGTAAATCAGTTCCCTGTGGTGACAATTAAATTGAAAAGAAATGGTGAGTTGTCTATGTGGCAGTACTCAGTTCGTGTAGCAAAGAGCAGCTATTTGAACCAGCATGGGGATGTAGAGCAGATAAATCCAGTGTCCTTACTTGGCATTTGTCCTGCGCAAAATAATAACCACCTCTGCCCTTCAAAACCTATGGGGGAACTTGTAATAACTAAATGCCAGATTTACTTCTAGCAACCAAAATTCTCACCCAATGGTACACCTTGAATAGCACAAGACTTTTCAGCTTTTCACTGTGGCAGAGGTGTACTGTCAGCTCAGAAAACGAAGTATTGACTGTCCAGTCATTCCCAACATACGCCCCCCACCCATGATGCATATACAGATGGCTGGGACCTTTCTGCTGAGGTGATTCTTTTTTGTGGAGGAACAGGGAAACATCTCTGCACAACAGATGTTTTTCACCAGAAGACTCCACGTTGGAGGAAATCCTTGATTTTTGTTTGATAAAACCACAATGCCCCATTTTGTTTAGGTCAACTCGTGGTTAAGGTCTGCAACACTGCGATCCCCGGATAATTAGAGTTTGAGGGACCTAGGTCACCAGTCTTTACCTCAAGCTAAATTACCCTTGTGGACTACATCCTCCATAGTACTCCCCTATCACAAGAAGAAGATCCTATCTACAAGAGGACCATGACGCATTACATAAGGTCAGACACGCATGGGCTTTTCAGCTCTTTTTACATAGACCAGACAGTTCAAATATTAGCAATAGGGAGGGTACATCAAGCAGCCTGAAGAGGTGGGGCTGTGGTACTCAAAAGCTTGTATCTCATCTACAGGTGCCCCTGTAAGCTCAGGTCTAGGATGCAGATCTGGTGCCCTGCTCTGAGAACACTGTGCAGGTGCAAGCCTGGACCACCGGCTGCCAAGCCCAGCAGTGAGGAGATGCAGCTCCATGACAGCTCACAAGTGCATGTCAGTGATAATCCAAATGTAAATGAAATGTTTTGATTTCTTCAAAAGGGAAAAATTTCAGAACTTTTTGTCCTCCACAAAGCTTCAGCATCTCAACCTTTGTGGTTTTCATTTTTTCCCCCTTTTTGGGATGGAAAACAGATGTCAACATTGACAGCAGCAGTTCTGTCTGTCTATTCTCTGGGTTACTTTCAAGGTTCTTCTGCCAAATACTGAGTCACCCAAACATTACTTTGCTGACAGGATAGTTCAGTCAGTGGCCCACAGGCTGCATCTGGCCCATCACAAATAAGATGAAGAATGAGGCCACTGGAATCACAAATAAAACCTGAGTAATTGAATATCTCTTCCTCCTACTACTCTCCAACACAAAACACCCACCTGTTGGTGCTGGTGCTACTAAAGCTGGCCCTCCATATTGACACAGCAGTGCTGCAGTAGTGAGATGGGAGCATGTTGGCATAGGAGGAAAAGTCAGTAAATAGTTCTAAAAACACGGGGTCAGATGCCAGACTACACTTATACAATCCTGTTTAAAGTATGAAGTCAATTCAGAGGTGAATTACTAACACTACTTCTAGCATGACAAGGTTGTCTCATATAGCAAACAAAGGCAAAGCAATATCAAGACAAAAAAAAAAAATCAAATAAGAAATGCCATGCCTATTTAAAGCCCTGCAAGTAATTAACCTTTGCAAGAAAACTACCATAGGATGTGGTAAATTCTCCATAATTTGGTTCTTAAAATCAAGGTTTAACAACTTTTTTTTAATAAGATACGCTTTGGTTCAGCTACAAGTTGTTGGAGTTAAGGCAGGATTTGCTTGGTGACATTATTTGGCATGTGCTATGTGGGAGGCCAGGCCAGGCCAGGCCTGATAATCATTAAAGTACTTTCAGGCTTTACAATCTATGAAATTACTAACTTGAGAATGAGCCCTTGAGCTTGACCACATTGCTAGTGGGTGAAATAACTCCACAAGTTGTGGACAGACCCCCTGCAAGCAGTAAACTTTTTGGCCTACAGGGTGCAGATTATGTGAGAGCTCCTGCCTGTAAGGTTCTACCTTGCATTTGCTACTCTCTAGCAGCACAGAGCACCTTTACTGGTGTTCAGGGGGTAAGGCACTTCTGTAGGATAAAACAGCATCATAGAATCACAGAATGATTTAGGTTGGAAAAGACCCTTGGGATCATCGAGTCCAACCATCAATCCTACTCTACAAAGTTCTCCCCTACATCACGTCTCAATGACTCATAAACATGTCCAGGGATGGCGACTCAACCACCTCCCTGGGCAGCCTATTCCAATGCCCGACCACTCTTTCTGTGAAACACATCTTTGCACATTGAGAGGCTATTTATGGCTGCTCACATGTCTGCATTAACAATGAGCTGTATTTTCCCACCTCCAGGACTAGTTAGGTAACTTCTATGGCCAGATTCCTACCAGCCATCTTAGCTTTATAAATAAAGGCTGAAAGCTGCTTTACCCAGCAGATTGCTTGGGAAGGGGTGGAAAGAGTCTTAATCTTTGGATCACTATCCAGGGTAGACCCTTTCTACTAAAACTTCATCATGAAACTTCAGAGAAGTATCCATCATCAGCTGTTCATTCTTCTCTTTCCTTTCAAGTTCCCAGTTCCTGATCTGAACTTGCAGCAATCTTCCTGAGAGACTTCTCCTATAAGAATTTCTTATTCTGTCAAGCTCATTTCAATTCTTTCCAATATGTGCTCCCATCCACGTTGGTCCTGACTAGTCATCTCCAAACTCCCTTATAACATGCTTGCTTACAACCCCATCCCCATGTCAGAGCAGCACACAGTGGACAGGAGGGAAAGCACGTTTTCTAGGGAGCATCGCAAAAACAGAAGAGCTTGTTCCAAACTTGGGTGCCCAGATTGCCTCTGTGGTGGGGAAGCTTCCTTGAACTTACAAGTAGTTGTAGCTCAGTTCTCAACATAGACCACATTTAAAGGTCAATCAGTTGTGGTCCAATATTGGTCCTAGAACTTCAATAGTATCTGCTGCTGTCCTAGCAAGAAAGTGTTTTATTTTTCTTGACATTCACCCAAGTTTTAGAAAGGTTAAAATGTTAAATAATCCTAAGGCAGAAGGAGTGTAGGTCTGGGGTTAAATGAACAGTTGGAGATTGACGCAAAATAATTTTACTGATCCAACACGTTTCCTTTGAACTCTCTCAATGTCTTCATTATTCCCACAGTTGTCTCCAGCACTGTGTGGCCAACTTCTAACTACATCTACTGTCTCAACAGGACCTCCTTGCAGTTCACAGAAGGGTCACCTGAAGGGAGGAAGTGGGCAGTGATTTGGTCAACAAAGGCTCCAGTTTATTAACTGCTACAGGTGGCCAAAAGGATAGCATACAGCGAAGCAGAGAGCACTTCATCATGCAAGTAACCAAGACATTTTCACTTCATTTACATAAAGATTACACTCTCAAGACAGGAGCACAGTGTACTGTGGTTATATGTAAGAAAGAAAAGGGAAGAAGGTACAGAGAAATAAAATGGAGATGAAGAATCGTATCCTCTCTGATTTCTGACCCCTGTAAATATGATTTCTCTTTTTTCTTGCTTTGAGCCAACCATATCAAAGACATGGGAACCCTCATTGCAAGCATCCTTTGGAAACCTGTGAAGTCTGTTTTCTGGCAATAATGCTGTCCAACTGTATCAGGGCTTTTTCTTTCTGAACTTTTTGAGCTGACTCAGTAACGCGCAGGGCTTTAAAAATCCCTCCTACAGGGAGAACTGCAGCCACACATCCTATCTACAGCTACAGGGAAATACTGGGGGGAAAGTATCTGAGAACCATGTGCACAATCCAAACGATTCAGCACTGACCTTCTAGTGTAGTGTTTATTAGCTCTTAACTATTAGCATTTGCTCAGTGTGCTTCATTGGGTGAGACTGACATAATCCAACAGTATGGTGTGGCATCTGGATGATGTTATCACACATACTCTTGCATGCACAATCACATTCATGGGCATATGCGTGTACGCACACACGAGCACATATGTAGTGATCTATGAACACGGCACAAAATGGGCAACTGGAGGCTTTTCTTTTCGTAACATTGTAGGCGGCAAACTAGATAGGATGAGAGGAATAAAAGCCCTTTTTTCCTCTCTTGTTGGAAAGGGTTGCTTACTTTCAGCACTATTAATCGATTTTGAAAATCCACAGAAAAATACAGGAGTTCACACAAAGTGTAGAGAGAAATGTTTTCATGGAAGTGGAGGGTAACAACAGCACCGTGTGCTTTCCCAACAGGCTTCACAGGCAGCAACCCATAACTTCCCACAATGAGATGGAAGAAGCCCATTTATGGATTAATGCTCATCTTTACACAATAGAGAGCAGACTAGTGATTACTGCTGGGCATGAACATACATCTTTAGATATGGCCCTTTGTCTCTTAGGATAGGGCAGCATCAACTGAGATTATAACCTAGTGTATCGTCTCTCTTTCCAATTCCCTCACCTTAGGAAATGAAGGCCACGATACGAATAGCGTAGCCAGGGCTAGAAAGGACACCTAAACTAAATATTACTCTGCTAATCCGATTACGCATGTCTTCTCTCTCTTTTAATGAACTGTGCTGAACTTGAGAATTGTTGGAATAGATTTCTGCACCGCTGGGGCAACTGTTTGGATTAATTTGTTCCTTTTTGCAATATCAACAAAGACAAAAAAAAAATCGTATGTGTCCTAGGAAATTGATTGGGCAGAAAAATACAGTTTCATCCTTAGTAGAAATTTATGGCAGGGCTTTCACCAAGACATCGGTGCCTCAAAGTTTAGGATCCACCGTGGTGGGGGCTCAGGTGGGGAGGTAGAGAGAGGCCTGGGGGAAGCATCATGGAGAGAGGCTGAGAGGAGACTAGAAATAGAAAGGGAAGCTGGGACTGAAGGAAGCAGCTGGTGGCTGACTGGAAACTGAGATGAGGAGGTAGAGATGAGGAGCTGAAGTGTAGGGGGAGACGGGAACAGGACAAGGGCAGGCTGGAGGGTCACGGACAAGCTGGGAGGGAAAAGAAAATAAGCGTCTGTAATCATTTGAGCAGGCACTTTGATCCCAGGGAAGTTGTCTTTGCTGTGGAGAGACAGGCACCACTGCACAGTGCATGGTGCTTGCAGAGTCCTGGGTCCTGCCAGCCACCTTGCCCAGGGCAAGGAGGGGTGATGGTAGCATTTCAGGGCAAGGAAGGGGACCCTGCCTACTCTGAGAAGGGGGACACCGCCAAGTTTCTCAAGCAAGGTCCAGCCAGGATTTTCTGGGTCTTCTGTTAGCAAATTACTGCAGATCTCCTGGGCAAAGTGTTTGCCTCCTTGTCCTCTAGGCCATAAAAAAAATGACCCCTTCCTACTACAGCCAGTTGTGTTGCTCCCTCAAGGGAAAGAAGGCAGGGAAGACTCTGGAGATGTGGGCCTCACTGAGGAGAAACCACTGCCACTGATTCCAGTGTGTGTTGGTGCTGCCAAACTATTTTCAGAGATGTGAAAATCTGAGAAATCTGAACGTTTCCTTCAAACACTTTGAAAAGGAGGAATTTTGATTTTTCCATGTGGATTTACATCTCGTAGAGAGACTCGTTTCAGTTTGCATCAAAATTATTAATGTGTCACATGAAAAACAAAATCCAGAATGAAACTACTTTGTTTGACCCCTGTGATATTTTTGCATTTTTGAGACCTGCTTTTGAGCAAAAGAGTCAGCCCTCCTGATGGTCCACATGGGAGTAGTTACTGCTTCTTATGAAGGAATTCCTTGGTTTTCAGTTTGCTGTTTTAAAAACTGAGGAAATTCACACAAAAACTGCATTAAAAGATCTTTAGGATTGTAAAAATCAAATACTGGAAAGTTAAGAGGGACCAAAATTAGGAGAGCCATGAAATTTAAGTTCGGTCCTCTCACACATGTACACTACGATGATTAATTATAAACAGAACCATTTTTCTCCAGGATGCCACTCTCATGTGATATGCAGATGGATGGTGCTTTGACAATGAAAGGGGGCTGCATAATGAAAAAAGCTGTTGTCTACTAGACCTTGCCCAACTGCTGAAGAAGACAGAACCTGCAAAATAAATATGACACTGGACAAAAAGAGAGACAGTGAGAGAGGGAGAGAGGATCATGCTATGGCTTAGACAACTGAAGGCTGTTGTGAGACAACCGGAGTCCAACCTTTGCTGTTGCCTCAAAGCTCCTGAGCAATGCCTATCAAATCACTCCAAATGGGTTTTTGGAGGCTGGCCAGTAATCACTGCCTCCATGCGCCAAAGACAAGTGGCCAAGCCCCATCTCCAGAGCTGAGCACTGAGTCAATGGGAGCTGTTCTTTAAAGATGGGGGGTGTGCCATGAAAGAAGTCACTTATTTATTTTTTTTGGGCTCCCCAGCTTGGCACTCGCATGTTCACCCAGCATGTTTCATAAAAAGCCTGCTCATGTGCTAATAGCTCTGCCTTCATACAGGAGGCTGAAGAGTGATGGGTAACACAGGGCTGGGGACCACACACTGAACAATGAGGATTAAACCAAAACACTGGAAAACTTGTCAGTAACTGAACACCATGCTCTGAGTCTGGGGCATCTTTGGAAAGAAGATGACGTGATCTCATAATAAAAGACCGCAGAATATGCAGATTATACCGGCCACCTTAACTGGGGTATTTCCTAACTTTTGGTGCTGGACTCTGCAATTTTAACATTTTTATAATCAATTTAGCTTATGGTGGTAAATCAACGTAACTTGTTGCTAAAGCATGTTAAGAATGTCCACATGTTCAGCTGAATCAGTGACAAATCATACGCCTTTACGTATGGAGAGACCGTTGGATTAAATTCCTTACAACCATGCGCTTCGGTGAGCTGCAAAATAGTCACACAAGGGTTTATAGTAGTTTCGGTTCATTATTGTTTTAAACGAGTTTACTCTAAACTGATGCAAATTTCTTGCAAACATGTCTCCTGGGAGACTTTGTGGGATATTTCCAAAGTCACAAATAGCAGTTCAAGTATTTAACTCTGTGTGAACCAGCAACATGCAAGTTTCATAAATAGGCTGACCTTTTCTTGCTTCCTGTGCTCACTGCAGACCCATCTGTAATTGCTCAGCTGTTCCCGGACTATTTCAGATCTACTTGTTCATCACATTATCTTCAGGAGGAAAGAATTTGGGGGGCCATTTATTAGCACAAAATTGCCTTTACAGTAGAAAAGCTTCACCTTAGACACATTCCTCAAACATGAAGGAATCCCTGCCATCATGAACCAATTTTAGCTGTCTCTTTTCTAATTGCTGCTCTGTATATCTTTTTTTCCCTCTCTTTCATTTCCCTAATGTTCTCTTTGTTTTTAATTGGCGATGCCAGCCCTGCCATCTGGAAAGAGGAACAGGAGGAAGAATTTACAGAGAAACAAACTTTGGGCACTTCTCCCCATGCAGCGTTCAGAAAGTCACCATGACAAAAAAAAGTGTGCCATCAGTACCCTCTACCAGCAGATGATGCTTTTCATTCATGCTTTTCACTCTAGGACCTGACAGCCTTTCAGTCACTACCCCAGGTTGCATATGGGCATCTGAGACACAGAGAAGGCCAGTGCAGGCTGGGCTAGTGGCAGAGGCAGAAATAAAGCTCAGGTCACCTGGCTTCCAGATCCCTGCTCCCAGCTACGTAACAGGCAGCAGTGGGTCTCTCAGTTCATGGCTTTGGAAATTAATTTCCTATTCTTACCGGAATTATTTACTTCCCAGTTCGGGCATGTGTGCAGTGCATGCCCAGGCGTGCATGCATGTGTGGACACACACATTCTCCCTCTCCTCAGTCAGGGTTTAATGACACCGAAAGAGTTCTCTTACTATATTTTGTCACTCACTGGTGCTAGGATTACCAGCTATTGCCTGTGAGACTACGTTGCCTATACGACAGTTTCCAGTCCCACGTGCCATAGTGACCACGACACTGCTGCTCCTGTGTTTTCCCACCTCCACTCAGATGGGAATTCATTATCTACCACAAAAACCCACGAGGTCTTTTCTGCTCATCTTTTGTCAGTGCTTGAGGCTGCGACTGCCCAGCTGGGGCAGCGCCTGTCAGTCCTGCTGGGGTGCTGGCAGCTGGTGGGACTCTTGCCCCTGCTGGTTTCAGGGGAAGGCTACTCCATACTAATTTCAATTTACCTTCAGGTATACCTGGAAGTGAACCTGCATTCCCCCTGAGCCCCAGGTTGGAGATGTGGAGTACACAAGGCGGAGCACTTCATCTGAGGAAAATAAGCTGTGTCCACATTTGTTAATGTAAAAACTTCCAAATCCAGGTAGGATAGAGGGACCGGCACAACGGCGTGATGGCTTTCAGTGGGATGTGCTCGAGGGTTTGCTCTGGCAGTATACAGGTCCCATGTGGCACCTTTTTTGGTACATAAAATATTCACAGACAGTTCTCTCCAAGGAGTTAACTCAAAATTTGTAATTGCTGAATTATGGTGCTCTTCAAAGGCAACAATATTCTCTGCAGCTAGGAAAAAAGACTCAGTTATGCAGTGGACAGTATATTCGGTATCCAGACATAAGGATGAAATTTGCTAATGACAGGCAAATGGCTCTCCTGAACCCACAGTCCCCCTTTTGTATTACACCACGGGGACTGATTTAGTTTCAATGTATGACAGGTCCCACAAAGGGAATTATGCTATTAACTTCTGAACCAAAATTAGTATAATCACATAAATAAAATGCACTGTTTCCTGTCTGCACAGTCCGTAAAGCTGGAAATTAAAAAAGTCTCACTCATCTTCTATTTTAAATTTAACAGACCCTGCAACCTAGCCACTTTCTTTTTCTGTCTTTGTATCCATCTCTGCGCACAGAGGTCACACAGAATCAACAGGTCAGTTTAGAAACTTATATAGCTAAATGTTTGGAGCCCTTGCATAGTGTTAGTGTAACTGGGTGAGGAACTAATGCAAATTAAACAAATAAGAGTTACTTTTCAACCTTCTAAATTGTTTCCTCACTTAATTAAAGTCATGTAACTTTTGAGCGTAAAGCTTGTCCACGTACCAGCATTTCACTTGCTCTTCTAGGCCAGGGGAGCAGAGCAGTCTTTGTTTCAGTCTCCCAAGGAGACTTGCCTGCAGGTACACAGAGAGACGTCTTCTATAGTCCTTGTTCCTATTACAGAGTAATTTAAAAAATAATACTCAAGCAATCACTCAAAAAAAAGTTCAATGTCTCCAAACTGGCCTCTTGAGAAATATGTGTGTTCAAAATTGTACTTCTCACATTGAATGCACTCATTTTTATTTTTTTTCTCTCACTTAATCTGTTTCTTTAGAAAAGTCTGTGCTAATTGCATGCATCCCGGCTGTACAACGTGTTTGAAATATTTTAATTTTCTGTTTAAATTCTTTCTGACATATCCTGAAACAAAGCATGTTTCTATTTCATGTATGCTAATGACATTCTTCAAGATGTGCAATCTACACAAACATACACCTTCCGGCTGTGCACATTGAGCCTGTTACCTGAAGATGAAGAACTTTTTATTAATTGGGTATCATTAAAAGACACTGTCACCCTGCCCTTCCTTATTCTCTGGAGAATAACATTGAAAAGAATTGGTTCCCACTTTTCTTTCTTCTCCCTCTCTGCTAAAGGTCCCAGTACAGCTATTCCAGTAAGGAGGGGAGACACCGTGGGGACCAAAGATTGTGAAAACTATACATCCTGAAGAACTCCAATGACTGATAGGAAATATGATACCTGATATGCTATCAAAACTACTATGATATGTGAAAAAAAAATCTGTTTCCAGTGGTTCACGTGCATATTCACCACCTCACTAACCTCAAGTGGGTGTCAGCATCCGAAAGATCACCCACAAAGTGCCCCTCAGCTTTAAATACATCTGTGGTGGCACAGTGACCAGTGAAGGTATAGATAGAGACCCAAATGACTGATGCTCATCAATAAGGATCATACCCAGTGAGAGCACAGATGAAGCTTGAATTGTGACTGGTTTTGCTCTTATTACCTAAAGGGACTCCTTTGGCCTTTTGAAGATCTCATAGCAAAGTCTTGTATAGCTTTCTATCTATTTTTATGATCTTTGGATGAAGATAGCTCTTCCTTTGGACAGGTCTATGACTGACACAACAAGTTTGGGAAACCATTCACAGGGTCAAGTCCTATCAACACAGAGAGCCATCTAGGTGTCCAAGACAGGTCCTATGGGAATGAAACTCAGTGTAAAAGAGAGAAAGGTTGATTTCTTAGATAAGATGAAACTTCTGATTTGGACTATCAGAATTTCATCAGCCTTAATTCCTTCGGTAACTGGGAAGTTATCCCTGCTTAACAGAGGCACTACCTTCAGCTCTAGTCCTGGAGAACCGATCTCAGCCCAGGGGATATGAAGGTCCAAGTATGGCTCAGCTGGACTGCAGAAACAGCAGATCTGCAGTGGCCTGGTCTCAGACTTCTTCAGGAATATTCAGTCTGCCTGATGCCAATGCTGAGTTAATATCTTTCTCAACAGGATGCATCAAATGAATTTATTCTCTGTCCTTCCTAGTCAGCAGATGACAGTCTTTTATTATGACTCATCTTGATGGGTTCCAGCCTCGGATAATAGGACTGATCATGCTGAGGCAGCCCTTGCAGGACCCAGACCAGGGTGCTCCTTTGTCTGATCGGGCTATTGAGGTTCCCCTGCTGGCCATTCCTCTGCTTGCCTTTGTTTTTGTGGAGATGAGCCTTTAATCACATAACCCAGGTGCTACCATCACCTGAGCTTTACTTGGGAAAGCTGAAGTTCCCACAAGAGGAGAAAAGCCTGAGACAGGTTTCAAAGGTCCTGCTTTCTTTAGATTTGTAGAAATAGAAGAGGATGAGTTGTACAGGAAATCTGAAGGGGCTACATCTTCCCATCCACTGCCCAGCTGTGTCACCTGCTGCATCACACGCTTCCACATCAAGTGGCAGGGTCTATTGCAATATAATGCACAACTCCCATTGGTGCTGTGGCTGCCCGTGCTAATGCTCACACGAACACATATGGGAATACACTTTTGGAGAGAGGAGGAACAAAAGACCTCATTGAAGACTGAATAACTTCCTCTTTAACCCAGGCTGAGTCAATGCAAAAAAAAATAAAAATCTGTCCATTTTTTCTTTATGGCTTATAAAACTTAGACTGAACTGAGAACCTCGAGTTTCATTTTGCTGGAGAACGTGTGTGCGGAGGCGTGCATGTGGCTGGGTGTGGGTGTGCTTGTGTTTGAACTTGTGAGCATGTGCTTCGCTCAGGCTAAGATGCATGTCTGCAATCTGTGCAGCGCCTCAGCTCGGCTACGCAGCCTCATGTACAACAGACTGTTACGTCTATTACCTTGCTGCAGCTACTACCTCTCTCCCATTTATCACTCCCTTCCTCTCCCGACCCTCTGTTTTTTATTGTTTCTTTTATCAAGCCTGGCTTATGTCACTTCCTCTGCCTTTCCCACCATCTTCACACTTCTCCTTTGACTGCTTTCTACTCTCTTACTCTCTCACCACATCCCTTTTATGTCTTTTAAAATTTCTTTTCATTTTTCCTCTTTCTCTTACTCATTTCCTCATCTCTGCACTCCCTTCTTCCTTCTTTCTACACCCCTCACCTACCTCCACTCCTTTCCTTTCTGAACTCTGATTTTCATTCTGCAGCCACCACTCTAATCTCTGCTTTTGAGCACAAAAGGTCTCTGGATCTGTCAGTTCGATTCAATCTGCCTAATGTCCTGTCACAGACTGATGTAAAAACTGGAATGGCAGCAGTTTGGCAAGCTTTGTAGGAGTAGAATATTTCCCACAAGCTGACTTGTAATGAGTCTTTGCTCTTATTTTAGGAAATTCAGTCTCACAATTAGCTTCTCTGAGATGCCAGACCGAGATTTTAACTCCCAATATATAAGTAAACACGGAGTCTCTATAGCACCGGTACCGAAAAATAACTTTGGCATAGACACTAGAATAAACTATTGCAACCAGGTTTTGATGACCCCGTATTTCTTTTCTGATCACACTTGTTTGGACCTGCATTTAGAGCCAAACTTTAAGATTAACCTGGCTAGGAAAGCCAATACCAGACTTGTGAGTACCAGAATCAGCCATGGGACTCCACATACATGTATGGAGTATCATGTACATGTACATAGCATGCATGACAAACATGCATTACAGGTAGGGTTGTGGGTCTGGATTTATGTACAACAAAGGCTTCCAGGAAAGTTCATGTCCAGTCAAACTCTTCCTCTCTCCACGGGATGATAGATTACCTCAAATGCAGAAGCAAAGCCAGGGATGAACTCTGTGTAATATGAAGCAAGGCACAGGCCATTTCTCACTGCTGTTCCTGCTATCACAGCTGGCCATGTGCTCTGTCTTAGGTATTGTATGGCTCAAGCGCTGCACCTGGGGCCCTAACATGTTACATTTGGATGTTTCAGTTTTAAACCATCCTCCTGCAGACAGATTAAAACCTTCAGACAATTTACATGTTTCTGGGAAACCCTCTTCAAAACAACCAGATAATGCGGATAACTGAGCATGTGGTCCTCTGCAAATCTGCCAAATGGAAATCCTTTAACCTTTTGAAGGCTACACGGAGAATTATGAAGACCTAAAGGCATCCCACTGCACTGAAAAGTCTACCTTGAAGTACAGCCTCAGGGAGATCTCAAAGACCTGTTTCCGTGGTTCAGAAGCCACTGCCTAAATCAGAGTAGGAAAGCAGTACATGCAGACAAGTGCATCCAAGGTTTCAGTCTCTTTGAGGCAACTGGTATTCACCTTTTGCAGTGTTTTCTTTAAATTTGCTGCAATTTGTGCACAGATGGAGACACTGCTTTACTGTGCAAGTGACATCTCGAGTGCCCAGTACCCCTCCAGCTGCTGTGGAGTAGCTCTATGCAGGACTGAGGGTTTCACTTTCATATGCATTTTTTGGTGGGATTCACTACAAATATAAAAAAACTCCTAACAAATCTTCTTTTCATGGAGGTTGGTTTGTTTTTTTAATGGAGTTATTTCTGATTTATAGCAGAATGAGTAGCAAATCAGGAGACTGTGCCTAATTAAAGCCGAAGTGGAGGCTCTGGCACAAAACTTGCTTGCTTCTGTCTGGTATAGCTGTCAGTCTTCATACTCTGGATGCAACTCCTGATGTCATTAGCAGCAAATACCTTTGGACTAGCAGAGGGGAGAATTTTCCTTCCTGGATCAGGAAATAGTAATGGGACACTATTGATAAGGTATGATAAGTCATATCGGTGTCATCGATAGGTTTCTACTTATCACCAGGTCAATTATCTATCGTGAAAGTGTTACCATTTCAGGCACAAACCCCTTTTAACCCACCCTATACAGTGAGAACTTCACCATCGCCACATGCTGCTTTATTGGTTTTAGAGAAAGGCAGAAGTATTCATCTCAGCAGATCTTCATTCTTGCAGTCCTTAACCGTATGAAAACTGGGAGAAAGAGTCTAAAAAACTCACCGGTGGACTCATGCACAAACTAAATTTATGTGAAACTGTAACCTACTTTTTTGCTGATTTTTTCTTTCTTTTTTCCCCCAGTGCATCTTCTGTGTAACTTCTACTGGCAAGTATTTAAACCTAAAAAGCAAGCCACAGGTGGAGAGATTCACTTTGCAGTTTTTCCAGCTCTACCTGCAGTATTCGTCACCAAAATCCCCTGAAAGTGAAAAAAGCCAAATTAGTTTTTTCCTCACCTAGTCTGGCTATGTTACTCAGCAGTTACTGAGAATAGCCAGGCTGCTTTAAGCTAAACTACACTAAATTAGGAGCTGTTTTAAGAATCTAGTTTGGCTTATTTTCTGTTATATTAACACTTCAAAATACTCCATCTGCTTACAAGATGGGTGTGAGAGAAGAAGAGAAACACAGCTGGCCCAGAGTGGGAAGAATGTAAGTTTAAACAGCCTCACCCCTTCCCAAATGTCTTTTTGGCGGTACTTTGTGACTTTCTGGATATTTTCAGTTCTCGCTTTCTTTTACAAAAGCTCATCATACCCAATTTAATTTTTATAACAAAAAAATGAACTGAGAATTGCTGCCAGCCCACTTTACTGCTGCTGAAAATGCACTGGTATTCAAGATGAAAAGGAAAAGAAAGAACGGTCCTGTAAAAAGCCCTAAGAAGGGGAAACTTATCCATTATATTCAAGTGGAAGGATGCTAAAAGTTGCAAAGAAAAGATGTTTTCCTCTATCTCTTGTTATAGGAGTTCCTCCTGATCCCTTTTCTTACAACTATTTATTCATAGAAAAATGTTTTATTACTTAAAACCTTGAACTTTTTCTTTTGTAAAGCCTGTAAAGAGCCAAATTTGGCGATATATTCCAGAAGTGATTACAATAGTTTGCACAATTTCTTACCACGTGATCTTCAATTACATGCCCCAGAAAGCATATCCTTCCACGGCTCATTGCTGATTTCTTCCTTGACCAGACACAGACCAGCTTGCACTTTCTTATGATGCTTTAATCCACCCTAGCCATGAACCTGGAGGTGCAATGGGTGCCACTCTCTGCCAGGTTCAGCCTTGGTAGCTTGCAGCCAGAGTACAGTTATCATTTGCTGCCACGCAACATGGACTGTTCCCAGTGGGTGTCCCAGGAACCAGATGAGAAGAGGATGTGGTGCCCTCCTAAGTCCCAACTATTGAAATAAATCCTAAGCATGCATCTAAACAAGAGCAGCTCACAGCAGATTTTATAGAGATTTAGAGTATGACGTGTGCTTTCTGGGATCCCATCAGCTCAGCTTTCACTGACTATGCCCAAGGGCTCTTGACCTTGTCTCCTTTTTGACTAGGGGTAGAAATCTAAGATGCAGCACCTCCCAAAGGCCACCAATTAACAGCCCAGTAAACTGTGAAGTTCTGCAACTCTCCATCTTCTTTTCAAATGAATAATGATATCATTGGTGATCATGATGTTTAAATGATCATATTTAATGCAAGGTATCATTTTGTTGGACTAAAAGAGGTAACTTACCTTTCTAAGCATGCTGGTTGCTGACTCCTACCAGTATCTCCCACTCAGACATGGTGAGGTCCTACCTCTGAGTTTTTCTTGGCGATTGTGAAAATGGTAGAGTCTTGCTTTCCTGTTTTCCAGTACAAGCTGAGGTTGTTTGCAGCAGAACAAGACAGATGCAGGTGCACTGAAGCACGCTTCTTGCTATAGGTTATAGCACCCTTCCCTCACCTTGCTTCTGCCTCCGCTGGCTGACCTTTTCCATCTTGTATGCAGCAAGACCAGTGCAAGTTTTAATCATATGTTGCAACCTGGCCTCCCATGTCTTGGTAGATAGTCCTACCTCCTTTCCAGTTCTGCCTCCCCTCTTTTACATACACAGGTAGAAGAAGTTAGTACAGGCTTACTTCAAGATTTGTTCAACAAAGAAAACTATAAAGCAAATATGAACCATTGTTCATATTAGCCAGAATGAAACAAACCTTCATCAGAGAGGAATTTCACCAGGCTCACTTGCAGTTTGAAACAAAGACCATCTTTTTAGCTGGGCTCGGGTCCAGCCCAGAGGCATCCCTCTTTTGAAGGTGCAATGAATACAAAAGGGTCTGGCATGCACCTGAAAGCTGGTACTTTATTTCAGGCTTGGATTTCAGGAAATAACCAGGGAGAGCACTTCTTGCCCTTAGTAATTCCCTACGTTCATTACAGAGTTTCATGTTTGGGTGAAGGCTACGAAGGATTATGGACAACTTGAAACACTGAAGTCATAAGTGCCTCAGGCACCAATTTTCTCTTCCAACTAATCCATCACTCCTGCTGTGATTTCAGGGAAGTGATATAGTAACCTGTCTCCTTAGAAGAAAGGATGGCCCACTGCTGTCTTTTATATTCTGTTGAATTATAATACTTTCCTTTTTCATCTGGCCTTTCATCACAGACTTAAGTGTTTTTCTTTCCGTGTATACAACTGTGCAGGTTTCTCATTCATTATCTACACAGGCATGGCCACACTGAGCCCATCTGCAATCCTTCCTCCCTGCTCCCATAGGACATTCTGGGGAGCAAAATTTTTCTAATTTGGAACAGACTCTCAGTTCTTTACCGGAAACTCACCACCAACTGCATCTGAACTCACCATAGAAAGGGATTTTATACAAAAGGGCTCCCTTCCCCTTCATTTCCATCCATCCACAGCAGCAGACGTTCCACTATCTTCAAACAATGTAGTCAGGTATCAGAGACAGTGCAGTGAAGCATGAGAGATCAGTTCTGGTCCTTCACTTTGCATGTGGTAAAAACAAAGCATTAAAATCTAGGTATTGGTGCAATTTTGATACATTTAATGTGTTTTATACTGTGCAGTGGTAAGTACCCTGATTGTAAGGTACATAATATCTGAGATTCTGAGACCACATTCAAGATTTTATCAGAGGTGCCTGGTAAGATTTTAAGAGTTATTAATTAAAGATTTGATATAAATGTATCTTTTTTTTTTTTTCAAGCAATTATTGAATATCTGATCAAACAGAATCATACTGCGTAGTCTTAAGAGGAAAGTAAATGCATGGGAGGGGTGCAACATGTTTTTGTTCAGAACATACAAACCAAATTTACTTGTGAAGCAACAGGATTATCGTGTACTTGGTGTTGCAGGTGTGTCAGATGGATTTTCTGGGTCATGGAAGTTGTTGGCAAGGTGCCCTGCAGTCAGCTGGCTTCCTTTCTGTCATTAAATCTAAATTTTGCTGTTGATCCTTTAAATTCAGAGGATTGCCTGCTCCAGCTCTAGTCTGAAAGTTCTCAGTGAGGATTTCTGAGCAGTGCAAGATATATCAAGGTTACAGAGTCACAATTATGAAAAACTACACAGAAGAAAGCAGCTTCAAGAACTTCTCTCTCAGTTTGTACCCCACTGCACTGTTTCAGAGATTGCTGCTCCCAGTCCATCATTTAAAGCACCCATAGACATTTGTCAGGAGGATAAAAATGTGGAGGTATGGGAACAGAGATGTATACGTGATACTCCAAGAGCTGTGCATCTATTCCTCGAATTATTTAATCAATCCTGCCAATGAATAGGCCTAATGAGGTCACCAACCCAAAGTTTTATTTCTTTATTTGAGCAACAGGCATCAGTAAAAGAGTTTGGGTTTATTTTACCCGTGTCTCTCTGTACTTCGCAGTGTCTTAAGAGTAGAAATCTGGGATGGTGTTCATTTCACCTCACTCAGATAATACAGTTCCCTCCACATGGGCTTGTTACCATCATCTCCCTTTAGCGTCTATGCCAAGAAACCGGCATCTCTCTGGCACAGTGCACGACAAGTTCCAAGTGAGATATTTTTTTTTCTTCCTTGACTACAAAGGAAGTCTAGACAACTATCACAGTTGAAGAAACCTATATTCTTCGCTTCTCATCTGAGGGGATGACACCTGCAGCCTGAAGGTGAAGTCCTGATTTTAACTGCCCAAAACGAAAATAAGATTTGTGAACTTCCTGATAGGCTGGAGGCTGCTGTGAAGGCCAGTGGAATACTCTCAAGCCTGGTACTTTCTGAAAGCAAGCAGTGAAACGACATATGCAGACAGCATGGTAACTAAACATGGTGAAGAATTTTGCGGTAACAGGAACAGGCCATGGCCTTTTTGATTCAGCATCTTCACATACTGGATAATCCCTCCTTCTAATAGTGGCACTCAGTTCTTTTGATGGAGTACAAAGACATTTTCTTCTGGGTAGTCTTTCCCTTTGCAACTGTTGATACATAACACTGCAATAACCTCTTCTGTTTGCTTCTCACTGTCTCATTCCCAGATGCTTATATCATGGGCTGAACCTGTTTTCTTAAAGGCCATTTTATGTCCTTCCATTTATGTGCATTCCTTAAGTTCTGTTGTAGAATAAGTTTGTGTGCTTTGCACTGTTTTGGGTACTTTTTTACTCCTCTCTTCACTGAAAACTCTCAAATGTTTTGCTTGTTCAACAGCTTTGCTGATTACTTTGGGAGTTTATAAATTTAACTCCCATACTCTCAGTAAAGACTCACATATCTTGTCTAGAGCTGCGTGTCTGTGGCGTATTCTTTAATGCTTCCCTGCACCTGTTAGATTCTCTGGAGAAAAATGAATTTTTCATAAGATGCATTCTTCTGGTGGACACAATAGGTTTCAGTTTGTGCAATGATCCTATCAGTTTCTGTGCAGCTGTGAGTAAGGCCTAGATGTAACTGAAGATGTATAGGACATTTGCATCATCAACAATAAAAATAAGAATTATTTTTCAATTAAGAACATTTTCAAGCCAAAATTTCTTGGCACTCTTCAGACCCTCTGTTCCTCTTCCAAATACACACAGCAAAAAAATTCAATTGAAAATGGTACCAGGATTCCACAAAACTCAAACCTCAATTCGGGATATAGTTTCATGCTGTCTGGGCTCATTAGCTGTGCTGTGTATGTTGTCCTCATCAAATACAGGGCAGGTGCATTTCACAGGAAAACAAAAGTCCCTTGTATCTGCACTCTAAGTGATTTTATTTTTCAGATGGCTTTAAGGAACAAAAGCGAGGCCCTGCTATTAAAATGTATAATCCAGATCTCTGGCCAAGACCACTGGTATTTCTGTGCTCTGACGGGTAAATGTGCAGTCACCAGGCTGATGGGAGGCTGCAGAGGCTCTCCTCAAAGACTCCTGGCTGCCTGGGTGTATGCAGAGGGTGAGGAGAGCCAGGTGAGGCAGGATGCGTATTTATTGCATCTCGGTTTACTTTCTGCATCATTGCCTCCTCCCAACGAAGCGAGTTCAGCTGCACGGGGCAGGCTTGGAGTCAGAGCCCTACAGCATGGAGGTTTCTCTTCATCCGTGGTGCAGAAACGTCTGCCAAGGTTTCCCCTGCTGCTCTGCAAATGAGACTTGGTCCTGCCTGACAGATGCCTCCCTTTCCTCCCTCCCAGGAGATTGTCTCAAAGAAAGCCTAGCTGTTCATCTCATGCAGCAGCACAGGAATATTTTCCCAGCTGTTTTGCTTTGCCAGCTGAGCTGTTCAGGCTGTTTCTAGGAACAGGTGTCTTTTGCCAGCCCTATCTGGTATTTCCAGCCTCAGCTCACCTCAGCAGGATGATCAGTGGAGAGCCACAAACCTGCTAAGACCCCTTCTTCTCCCCTTGAGGAACAGGAGTGTGTGCCCTCCTGACACCCTCCAGATGTGAACCACATGGTCCCAGCTCACGCATTTCATCTTCGGTGGCCCCAGTCTCATCTTCATGAAGAAATACTGCTATTCTCAAAAGAGAGGGGACTCCTTCTGCGGACCTGGTCCAGTATTAAGCATCCAGTAGACGGAGATTTTCAAAATCATTTTACAGGCAAGCTAACTGTGCCAACCACACAGTTTTGCCCCTGCCTTGCCTATTCAGGGGTGTGAATACCTTCCTCTGTGTTCCCTTCTGTCACCTTCCGTTTACTCTCCTGTCTCCTTGGTCTCCTAAATTTATGCAAAGACCATTAAAAAAAAAGTCAGAGGGCCATGAAATGATTTTCCTCTTGCAGCAGATTTCAGGATCTTTAGCAATGACATCACAAGCCATCTGGAAAGGCCGTCAGCAGCCACATATCATCCCAGAACACACACATACCCAACACCTCCTTCCTATGTGGAAAAATGCAATCAAGTCCTCCTGGCTCAATGGAGCTGTAAATGTCCTTTAAATCTGTCACTTTAATGTCCTCCTTGGAAGAGGCAGAATGAGAAGGTAGTTTTTTTCCTTATGGCTCCTTATATTATAAACCAGAGGAATTCAAAGTACTCCATGGATTTGTTACAGGAGTTCTTTGAAAATGCTGGATTGTCTTCTGGCAGCAGCAGCAGCAATAAAGTTTTGAACTGTGTTTCCTTCTGACATTCAGGAGAGTCAGAAGTCAACCTGGCTGTGAGCAGCTGAGACAAGACAAATCCTTCATGGCAGCAGACTACCAGACTCAGGCATTCTCTGAAGGGAAGGCTTCATTCTGTCAGGGTAAATTTAAGAAAGGTGTAAAAATCAGGTTTCACATCCTAGGGAAAAACATCACGCTTGGAGGACGGGACTACAGTGCCTGCCACCTGTGGAATATTAGCAAATCTGTAAAAAAATTAATGCACAATTTGTAGAGTGCTTAACAATCCTCACAAGCACATAATACCTCTCCAAAATTATGTCAGCAAAACCAGGGGTAATCAAACACTATATTGCTGTACCCCAGTGCACCAATATTTTAAGCACCTTTCCTGACCATTGGAACTACAATGGGTTACTATGCTGAGCTAAATAGAAAACTGCTTGCAATGAGGAGACCAGCACAACGGGACCAACAGCAAACATAACAAGCATAACAACCAGCAAGTACAACATTGAAATCATCAAATAAGAAAAGGTGCTGTAATGGGAAAAACAGGTATTTTCAAGTTGAAAACTTTGGACAAGCTATTCTTTTCAGTTCAATTAATGCTTCCATAAATAAGGAAGTCACAATACATTCCTTTTTGTATTTTTTGCACATTAATCCTTTTTTTCCACTTGTTATTGATTTTTCAGTTCTGTTTTTCCTTTCTTTTTTCCTTTAATTATTTTTTCACTGTACAGTTCGTTTTAGCATAGTGGCATGCTTGACTGGCCAACCTGGCAGTCACGTAACATTCCAGTACTGCATTTATGAAAGCAACAGATGAAGTGGTTTCCCTGCTCACTTTTTTTTTTTTTTTTTAATTGTTGAGGATGCACTAAAAGACATAACCAGTTTCTGCATTTTTATTTTTGTAAATTTATCTGTTGTGAACTTTTTCACCTTCTAATTTCTCATTCCTGATATTAGTGGTTTGATCTGTAGTTAGTATCATGGCCGTCTTTGCCAAGTCTGCAGTAATCATCGTATGACTTTTCTTGTTCCTTGCTCAGGTTTTGTCCTCTTCTTTGTCCTGCATTTGAGTTTCATACTTGTACTTACAAGCCTGACAGAAGGTTTGGACCGAAAGGGCCCCGAACACAATGTCCCTGCTTGAAAGACACGCCACAGCAAGAGCTCAGAAGATCTGAACCCAAGCATACATGTGGTGTTTTCTGTACATGAGTAAGTCGTTGGTTTGCTTCTGATTACTGTACTCATTTTTCTTAAAATAGTTTTAAATCTCAGTCTCTGTAACCTCCCTTCCCCATCCGTTAGAATTCTCTTGCTGTGTTTTTTCCTCAATTATTGCAATTTTCTCTTTTTTTGTGGTCAGTCACTCTTTCACTTTTGTGTGGGCAGGAAAAGAGGTTTTGTGCTGACAATGTTGATTAATCAGTACGGCCACATGTTGGGATATTTTTAGCGGGAAAAAAGCCCCAAGTTTTGAAACATTTTTATGTGGAAAATGAGCAACTGAAAGCATTCCAACCAGAATTAATATTTCGGTCACCATTCTTAAAAGCAAATAATTATTCAGTGTAAAGGACAGATGAAATTAAAATAATTCTGAATTTTTCCTCACTACTTATAAAACTCCTTCAGCTCTGGCTGTTTTAAAATGGTTCTGGTAACGCAGACTGGAAAGTGAAGGAATGTATACAGACCATGTAATTCTCCGGGAAGAGAGAGAACAGTGAGGCTGATATTTCCATAGCCTGATTTCTTAAGAAACCTTCTTTAGAAGGAATTGGAAATGAGTTTTCAGGACTCAGCCAACTTACAAATTATAAGCAAACACAACAAAGATCCCAGAATGCAAAACCTATTTAGGCACGTAACATCCCCAGGAATGCTAGACAGAAAGGGCCAGTAAGTGAGACTTTTAAAATTAAAATTACTTTTTAAATTAAAAATGTGAATTCTTCTGAAATGAGAGCTCTGACTACAGCCTATAAAGTGATCATTAGCTAAAAGCATTCAGTTTGCCAAGAAGCTTGTGTTTATGTAGCCCTTAAGATCCCAGAAATTTAACAAAGCTGTCGAATGTGGATAAGGGTCAGGGTGTACCAGCCAGATCTTACACTTCTGATTGCACCATCTGCATGTTTTCCAGATGTTCTGCTCATGGCCCACTCACTGGCACGGCAAGTCCTCATCACCTGCTGGCCATTCTCTGCAGAGCCGTGCCGTTGGGCTGCTCTCCTGGACCAGTGGTCCAAAAGTGGCCAACGGTTTCGGCATGTGGGCTTCTGCCAGTGAGCTCCTCCCTTCAGGGAGGCATTGCTTCAGGTTTGGCTGTTGCAAGCAGATTACCAAAACCGTGATTCTCTTCACTTTGCCTGTGCTGCTGGGACTTCTGACACTGTTAAATTGCCAGAGAAATGGCTTTGGGGGGAGCCAGAGAATTACGGCTCCTCCAGGCAGACTTGTTGCACAAGAAAGGTGCATGGTCCTTTTCTCATAATATCTCTCTTGTTGAACAGAAAGCCACAAGTCAGGGCTGTGTTTCAGCATTAAATGCAGAACACCTGGAAGACAGCAACATCCTTTCAGTCTTCATATAACACCCAAGAAGGGGTCAGGAGACTTCCAGCAGGGCAGGTGTGCTGGCACCCTTTTCCTGCTTTTTCTATTTCATTGATCAGGACTCAGAGAAACCTCTTTCAATTAGAAAACTCATGCAGATACTAGTAAAATAAGAAGTGAGTAGGGAAGCTTTTGTATGTACATTTTTGAATCATCATTTCACTAATTTGCGACCTTAGAGCTTTTGATAAGCCCTTTAATGCGTATCACTGAAGCTCCATATCTCTACCACTGAACCTAACAGAGTTTTGTCTGAGTGTCTGTCTTCCACAATCTACATTGCTTCAGAGATGTAATGGTGGTGGTGAAACACTAATCAGCAGGAACTACTGGGACACTGTGAAAATGCCCGAGAGTGTTTGCTTTTCTTAGAAGAGACTGAATATAATCCCCCTGTAAAAACGATGTTTACCTCCAATTCATTTAAGAAAGGCTGGAATGGTACAATAATCTGACTACATGGCCTGCTCAACTGAACTTTGCATGTAGAAGTCAAATGTGCAGAAAATGTTACCTCAGGCAACTAAATTAGCCTCTGTTAAACAAAGCAGATGAGAGAAGAAGGAGAGACAGGGTCCTGGAAATGTCCCAGGGTGATCCTAGTATTTCCCAGTGGGATGAGGGAGAAGGAACACTAAACTTTGTAAGGATGAGCTTTAGAGTTATAGGATAAATTGAGCTGATGCAGGCTGAGGGCAAATCAAAGCTTTTACTGACATTTTCAAAAGTGCCTTAGCCTTAGCAGCTTATGTTCCATTTTCAAGAATGCTTCCAGCCTGGCTTTCTGAGGTTTTGAGGTGCCTGCGGGTACAGAAAGGCATTTCTTGAGACCGTCAATAACAGTTTGTCACATTAAGCACCTAAATTCCCCAAACTCAAGAGGTGCAGGATACCTAACCTATTAAAATGCTGGTAGATTCCAGCTTGCATCTGAAAATCTAATCTAAGTCTCACTGAACATCAGCAGGATGCCCAGGTCTCTGATATGTTCAGTCACTTGGATGCCTGACTCCCACTGATGTAGATATTGTCATATTTACTTTTTTAAGTGGGACCTAATCCATTATGGAGTATGTACAGCACACTTCCCTAGGTGCTTGGAGGAGTACAAGCCCCAGGAGAAGGACAAGTGAGTAGCGGAAATTGTGAACTAAACTGTGCAAAAAAAAAAAAAAAAAAAAATCAGTTATGAGGACTTGAAATCTTATTAAAAAATATCTGCCTTAACATAGCACAACATAGAGTTGGAAATAAATTGGAAATAAAAAGGGGGAAAACTGATAGGAAGAGCAGATACCCAGAGATACTGAGCCAAACTAAAAAATGTCCTGCCTGCATTAGAAACAAGAGGTATAGTTGGGAAAGATGATAAAAAAAAAAAAAAAAAGAGCTTCAGTTATGAGGACTTGAAATCTTATTAAAAAATATCTGCCTTAACATAGCACAACATAGAGTTGGAAATAAATTGGAAATAAAAAGGGGGAAAACTGATAGGAAGAGCAGATACCCAGAGATACTGAGCCAAACTAAAAAATGTCCTGCCTGCATTAGAAACAAGAGGTATAGTTGGGAAAGATGATGGCATAAGAGCAATTTCCAGGAAGGAGCGAAGCAGCAAAGAACTTCCATGAGTTCTCTTCATGCTTTTATCATGGAAAACAGTTGTAAAGGTCATTTTATGGGAAATGAGTGTAACTATCATAAGTGTAATCTGCAAGGTGAAAATTTCAGAGCAATCTGAAAAGCTCAAGTGACCTAAATCACTACAAGCTGATGGGTCTTTCAAAGGGTTTAGGATGAAAGAAAATATAAAATTACAAAGATATTGATAAGGATGTGGAGCTTATGTAGAAGTATAGCAACTGCTTCTGAAGACTGGAGAGCCTCTTGTGTGTTACTTGTTCAGCTTTTGAAAGGGGCCAAGAAAGAGCTGAGGAATTGGAGATGACCTACTTATCTCTGCGCTAAAGAAAGAAAAAGACTTTGTCCATATGAGCAGATAGACTAGTCTGTATCACAACACACATGGAGCAGTTCTCCTTCATTTATTTTCCTCAGAAAAGATGGTTCCAAAAAGCAGGACATTTCATTTGCATCATTCCTCTGAGATGAGAGCGTATCAACTTGACCTTTTCACCACTCGGTTCTTTACTGCCATATTTCTGTGAAAATGATCCTTACATATACCAGAACAAACCACAAATCTTTGCATCATAGATAAGAACAAACCATGATCTAATTTTAACTACAAAAATCTCTGCAAAAATTTGGTTACTGGAACGCACACATCTTTATAGTGTTGTACACATTCAAAGCACAGATTGCTGAAGACAATTCCCAACTGTCTTTTCATCTATTTTTCTTCTTCAGATAGAAGTTCCACAGATACTGATACTACCACCAAGCTAGTGCCCTACCAGCCTGGCCAGTGTTATTCACAGCTTACGGACTGCAGCATATCCCCATATCTGTTTCTAGCCTGAGAGGGCCATACTAGTTGCACATCAGAAACTCAAAGTGGAGCAGATCTGATGCATTCAGGGCGTTGCAGAACCACATTGAACAATCATGTATTGAAACAGGCCATAATTTTTAAATAGCCACAAAGCTATCCCAAACCTTAGCAACAGCCTTAACTTATAAAGGCTCTACAGACTCTCTCTTCTTCCTTCAATGATGGTGCAAGCACCAATTCATATTCATTGACATCGAGTCTACAAGCAAGCTATCGAACTTTGTTAAGAGTCAAATAAATAAGCAAAGATGCAGCCTCCATACTAGAATTTCCTGACTTGATGTTTAATGTCTAATTAATGATGTTTAATCACACAGCCTAAATTGTCACTTCAGACAGTGTTCTGGTGGTTTAAGACATCAACACAATTATCAATGATCCATTGAGCGTAATGTTGAGATTTTTTTTTTTATTCGAAAGCCTACAATTAAACTTGAAAGTATGTAAAGGAAATAAATATGTCCCACAATGTTTTCAAATGTTAAAAGAATATTCACTTATTAAGACCAATGTACTGTAACATAAGTATGGTGAATGATGGGGGTAATCCAGAGTGAAGAGGATGCCTGGGCACCATGTGCAATAATGCTGTTGAAGAAGGTGTTGCATGTCTGAACCACAACCGTCTAAATTCGTTAAATATTTTTTTTTTGTTGAAGAGTGAAGTGATAAAAAATGTTTTGGTAAATCTCACATGATTTTTCTTCACACATACACAAGTACACATGCTCATACCAAAACTTTTGTTTGTGAAGTTCTTGAGAATAACTACTAAGGGAGAGGTAGAGGTAGTCTCAATACTCTGCAGCTACTGCTTTCTGTCATTGTCCTGCTCTTCTTTTTGGTCCATCATTTTTGTCATTCTAGATCTGTTTTGGCCCCTTGGCTGAAGAACCATAGACACTTCTCTGCAAGTCTTATATTTCTCATACATACTCTTCTGCAAACCCTTCTTCCTGCTTGCGCTATGGCAAGTGATACCTATAGGTAGAGAAGAGAAATATGGGTACAGCCATCTTCTCTTTCCAGCTACGTACCTGTCACCAGGTTGACACAGCTGCCTTGCGCAGACCTTTCTCTTCTAAGCTCAGAGGAGGTACCTGCAAGAGCCGTTTTCTGGTCCTGGAGATCGGTGACTTGACAGTTTTTTCTGCTCTAACATATAGTGGAAGCACAGAAAAAGCCTTAGCCTCAAAATTTGTGATAACAGTAACATGCTCAAGTGAGTAAAATGAAGAATTTCCGCAGAACAGTGTTTAAATGGTTTTATTCCAGCTTTGGGGGTATCTCTGAACACCCTGAACAGTAGAGCTGACCTCTATTTTCTAGTGTCTGCACACAGAAAAAAATGAATGAGAAAAAAAAAAGACATTCTTTAAAAAATCAACTCCTTTGCAACTTAATAGGACTCTGATCAGCCATGTAAAATGAGTCATGTTTTATTACACTCTTCTCTAACCCTGACCTCCTCCACTCAGACACACCTCATGGAAAGAGAGGTAGAAGCACAATTTCAAGGGCAAGAAGCAGGTAATAATATTAAATGGCCACGGTGGGACTGCAGCAATGGATTGAGCAGATTGGATTTGCCCAGTGCACCAAAATGCCCATTCAGCCCTCACCTCTTTACAGGCTGCCTTCCCAGTCCCTCTGTGCTATATTTCATGGTCAAATTCAGGTGATGACATGGACAATTTAGTGTCTGAGTTCTTTCTAACCCAGGACATGGTGTTGTAATTACACGCTCCAGTGCAGGCCTGCATTCCGAGATAACAAACAACCTTGTAAAAGAGGGGGAAAAAAATCCTTTAATAGAGTGCAGTTCCCTTCTCCCCGGACTGAGAAAGCAGAACAGCAAAGGAAATTTCACAGCATCGCTGCATACCTGGAAGAGCCAATCAGAGTGAGCCCAAGTAACACCAGAAATTATTCTCCAACAGCTAATGATCACTAAAAGCATAGTTTCTTTCTTTGTCCTAAGGGTTTTGCTGTGGGCTTAATGCAAACACAATTTTCATAAGCAGCTCTTTCCCACATACATTACCTCTGACACTACTACCTCAGTCTCTGGTCTTGCTCGAAACACTCCTGATTCCATAAAGCAGTTTTCATGCAGGCAAATTATCTCCCAGCACACACTCAATAAATTTGCACCAAAATCATCTTCATTTTCATGCTTTGGCCTCAAGACAGTGACAAGAGACTGTGGATTAGGAGTGCAAAGTACAGCAGGATGCAAATCACAGGAAAAATTACCCAGGTATCAGAAGGCAGAAGAAACAAGAGAACAGAAGATCACACAAAGTTTCTCTTAAAGATATAACTAAGGGAGACATGGTAGGGGCAAGATGGAGCTCACAGGTAGCAATATCATGACATAGCTCCTTGAAAAAGGTGGCAGGTTTTTTTTTTGTCAGGATCAGCTTTAACTTTTATTAAAAAGTTGAGAGTCATTGCCCAATCCATTTGTTGAAAAACTTAAGGTTACCACCTCCTTAGCCACAGGGTCACTCTCTTCTTGGATCCTTCATCTCTCAATCCATCATCCAAGTATGAAATATCAAAATACTTCCATTGCTAGACTGGGTCCTGGAAGTTTGTCATTCTGCCACTGCCTTTTAACAGCCCTTGGGAATTTGTGTTCTTTAATTTGAGCCCCTTCCTGCTTGTTGTTTTTTTTGGTTGTTTTTTTTTTTGGTTGGTTGGTTGTTTTTTTTTTTAATTCTTATAGTCTATTTATACATGTGAATGCATTCACAGCAAACATCCCAAAAATCAAGTCAAGAGACGGTACTCATGTATTGTCATAGACAAGACACCCCCCACCCCTTTTCACTTACATTTTTTCAAGCTCTGTTATGAACAGATGTTATTTTATCTTCAGGCCAAGTGGAACAACAGCTCTAAGAGGTATGAACCGCACCATTCATCTCAGCACGGCGTTAATTCAGGGTTGATCTATATATAGGCTGGAACTAAAAAAAGACCAGCCCTATAAATCATACCTGTAGTTGAAATGTATACATGAATATTTTGAGGGCTCTTAAACATCCTAACCTGATTTGGCTAAATCACTGCTAGAACTGGGTTTAGAAACCCCCTCTCCCTATGTTTGCTTCGGTGTCTTCTGTGCAAATCTGGCAGAGACAGTCACTGTGATTAACAAGAAAAGGCCACTCTGAATGTAAAAGCACAGGGTTGTAACACCAAGATTCACTGGTAAGTTTGTATTTAAACCCAAGTTGCTATTTTGGTTCTACTCTGGGTGCACATAAGCCCTCCAGTGCCTGGAGATAACAGATCAAATGTCACTACAATTAACCTTTTAACTCCTGGTCACAGGTCTCTGTACTTATTTACTGTGCATCACTCCATCGCCATGTATGGATAGGCATAGGAGACAAGATGCCTTATGTATCTCAGTAGAGAGTCAAACTTAACAGGCCCCTCCTGGGAAATACAAAACTCAAGGAACCCAGGAAAGCCCAGAAACACTTTGCATCATGTATAAACCTCTGCACAATAAGATGGGGGGGAATATTTTTCAAGCCACTGTCCGTTCCTGCCTCCTCACCTTCATGCCTTTTCCACACGATTTTGGCTCTGTTGTTGCCCTGCAAATGGATTCACACAGACGCACACCCGTAGAGCCGAGAGATAATGAGAGCAGTCAGGGATCTGTTTAAATCCCCTGGTTCCAAGCATCAGCGCTTAAAGCTCACTTTCCCATTTTGTCCCCTTCACAAGGCATCTCTGCATTTTGCCACGTGCTGAGGGCCCATCCAAGATAGCTTTAGGCTAACTGAGAAAGGGATGAATGGCACTCTGACTGCGGCAACATATACTTAATATTAGGTGCAAAATACAGGCTAAGGGTTTAGAGGACACTAGCTGAAAGCTGGACGGTCTGGATCTGCTGCTCTCAGGGTAGTTATGAGACAGTAGACAGATAGACACACAGGCAAACAGCTCAGCTACAGCCTCAAGCTGGAGGGACTGCTCTGGTGTTCAAAAGGATACACGTCCCTGGAGCAACCTCTTCTTCTCCCCTGGCAGCCCCCAGAGAGGGACAGACAAAAAACTTAGACTTCCCCTGTGCTCTCTCCATAAACCCATCTCACCTTCTCCTCTACAGCAAATTATGGGAGAGAAAAGATGCAAAGCATTTAGGGTACAGGGAGGAGCAAGGTAGTTGTGGGCAGAGATCTGAGGAGGAAAAAGAGCAGAGTGAAAGTTCTCCGATGGACCTGAAACAAGGCAACAGAGCGGCTGGAGGGCAGGAGAAAGAGCCAGAGACCAGGCAAACAGCAAAGGATCACTAGGAGTCTGGGGATGCACAGCCTATAGCAAGGTGAGAAGACGAAGGTGGGGATGGAAAGAAAATTGATCTCTAGAAACAGATAGAGCAGAGAAGGAATGAAGATGAGGTAGGGAAAAAATTAAATTGGTGATGGCAAAATGCTGGCACCAGCAGAGATCTGGCATGGCGATAGTGGTGATTAATTACAGTGGCATTTCTTTATCACAGGCTTATTCCTTTTGTAATACAACAATACACAGTGTCATTATGTGCAGGCTCTGAGAATAAATGTAAAAAATGCTCCTCATCCACATTACTGCAAACATGGCTTTAGCACTCTATGCAACACCTACTCTGTGTTTTGTGGGTGCTGAGCCTCAAAAGCAGGCTTGATACATAGTGGGATGTTATTTAAAGGCTAGCAGGGTAAAACTGCTAGTGATGTATACAAAAGTGTTTACAGTATTTATTATGTGATCTAGCATTTTGCATAAACACACCCAAGCTCTGTGTACAAGCAATCACTGGCATGTTTACACTGTGGCTCTGGAGCCTAAATGCAAAAATGTACAATAAAGCAGTAAGCTGAGACTTTCAGGCACGAGGGAACAATCAAGTACTGCGTGATGAAAGAAAATTGGAAGCCATTACATCTTCCAGATTCTGAAAGTTGATTTTTTTGAATATTTTAGTGTTAAATGCTATTTTGAAAGGCATCGTAAAAACTTGCTTTCAAATGAAAGAGAAAAAGAAAAGGATCCTTCCCTTTTGAAATGACAAACATTTCTAGACACTGCACTTCACTACAGAAGTTTCCAATGACAGCAAATAACATTATATTGGCAAGCTCTCAAGTGGCAGGCTGTGTTGCACATCAAAAACTGCTATCTGATGGTGATTTCACAGGAGAAACAAGCATCACGTATGCCAAGCCATTATCTTAAGCCTATGATAACAAAACTGAAATGATTGAATATAAAATGCACGCTGAACAGCAGGGATAAAGTTGAAGAATTAAGTTGGACGATGACCCTGCAATTCAACTAGCAGATGATTTAGATAAATGTGACTGTTTTTCCATTCATTTCAATGAGCTCATTGATATAAGGTCTGTAATATAGCTACACACACGCACAGGATAAAGGAAAGAGAGAGTACTATAGATATACCCATATATCTACCAGATGCTTAAAAAAAATACACCAATGAAGCTGGCTAAATTCAAGGGCCAGTTGAAGGTTAAGATGTGTCTACAGAGCAGGAGTGGAGTTAATGTTTGAATGGATATTGATGTATGAAAAGTTTTAAGCACTGCTACAGGTGCTTATGAGATATGATAGCTATAAAAGTCAAATTTGAAAAATTACTTGGATACTGCCTTGTGGCATCACATGTTACTGTGTATTAAAAAGCATTCTGGATGAACAAGAATTAGAAGACAGAGACATGGTAGTGAGAACTTTAACAAATGTATGTTGCTTCCCATGGGTTGCCTCTTCACCTGGAGTGAAAAGCATGGGTAGCATCTTCACCTAGGAATGTCTAGGTGAAGATGCTCCTAGAAAAAGATAGCACTCAACGAGTAAGATCATTGATTTGTAACAGCAAGCAATGCCTTTGCTAAGTGTTTGGAGAAAACAAGTCTATTTCTTATCTCCACAATTATTCAGTGACTACCTTTTTTTCACTGCAAGCTTCAAAAAGGTTGAGGAGGGACATTAGGGATGCCGTCCCAAGAGTTAGAAAAAACAAGCATTATCAAGGTCTGTCCTCTTCTTCCCTCTTCCATAGCCTCTTTTTGCTTCTTCTCAGCCTTTCTGCCCTTTGCTAGTGCAGCTGTCTAAATAGTCTAGGGAAGAGGAAAGAGAAAAAAGTTCCTGCCTTTCTAATTTCTCTATACCACAAAACTTTCTCAACTTGAATTGCAACCACAGCATTCTCCTTTTTTTCTAGCCTAGTCTCCCACAAACTTCCCCCCACTAAAACCAACGTCACTAAAGATAAGTTTCAGGTCCATAGTTTTGGCCACTAACCAGTGACGCGCCGCCTAAGTTTTATGAAGAGGCCTTCCCACTCCTGCCAAATGTTCTCCATTTCAGCTGGGGATACGTGACGTACGGGCTAATCCCAAATCATGAGCCTCACTCCATCAAGCAACTCATTTTTAATCCCTCATGACCCTCACAGACACTGTAAATCTCCCACCCCCAGCATCTATTTTGCGTCTGTAAGAAAAGTCAGCGCCAGCGTCCCTCTAACACACCCTTGCTCAGAGAATAATGTAGCCAGCACAACTGCTTAAGGGTCTGTTTGCTCAACTTACAGGATAAAAAAAAAAAAAAATATCAAATACAAGAAGCCTGTTACAAGAAGTAATTACACAGCCTCGTTTTGCTATAAAGCTGTGGCCACCCAGAGACAAGAAGCCCCACTCCTCTTGTTCGTTAGCATGTTCCCACATTTCCCCAGTGTCTGCTAGTCCCTAAAATGCAAGATGCCCTCTTCAGTGCACTCAGACTTTCCTTCCCTTACTTTGTCATATTTTGGTTAATCTTAAAATAAATGGCCTTGGCATCTCTTCCTGGATTCATCAGCATTTATTACCCCATAGGAAGGTCTGTCAATTCAAGCCTCAAAGAATTATAACCTCCCTTGTCCCAGGAGCAAAACCATTCCTTAAAAAACAAAAATAAACCCAGTGAAATTTCTCTCTTTTCTTCAGTGAACACCCCATGGTCTCAGCAACTAGGTAGACAATAGCCCAAGAGCAATATCAATAGGCTCTTCAGCAATTTTACAGGGACATTTTCTTAAACAGCATGTTTCCATCTGCTGCAAACCTTTCCCTTCTCTCCCTTGTGTTTTCCTATATTCATGACATACCAACAAGAGAGAGGACAGGCATTTGCCCCTGTGCTAATGCAAATCAAGGTCAAGCAAAGCAGTGAGATCATCAGGAAGCAGTAACAGTGAAGCTGCCTCACAAGGGAGGACAAGCAGGGAGCCAAAGGCAATCCCAGCCCCAGCAGGCACCTGGAGAGGATATGGAGAGGGAGGGTGGCTGTCAACCGTTTCTGTTGACAGCCCCAACCAAGGCAAGGTGATAGATCATTTCCAGGTTCATCTGGGGAGCTCAGCGAGGACCAGATGGAGAAAGCGGCCAGAGACAGGACTGGATACGACTACAACATAGGTCCATAGGTTCCAGAGCTGAAACAGAGCCCAGGACTCATGGGTAGCATGGGTGGAGTGACCTTACTGCTCAGGACCATTAAGACCTACTAGTGCATTATATGACAGATATACGTTGACAAGTTAAGATAAAGTGAATAACCTTTAAAATGAAGTCCCTGGAGGAACTTCCCAACAGTGAGCTCTAGTTCACGGGCTGCAGTTTTTGTACCTCCCACACAAAGCATCAATGAATTATTGGAGACCCAGCACACCACCTCAGTCGTAATAACAACAGTGATGTACAATCTCTTGTGTAGTGAACTGAAAGAGGCAGTCTTGGCTTGGGACTCCTCAATGGAGAGTGGTGGAAGCCAGAACTACTGCTGGTGGAGGGATGATTCTGTGCAATGCTGGGACACCACAAAGATGAACAAAGAGAAGTTTTCTGTACAATTTTTTTTTTTTTTTTTTTTTTAATAAATTAGTGTATCTCTGAGATGAACTATTCCTTTCACTGCAAGCAGATTGGTCAATTTATTTCAATTTTCTGAGGCTTTAATGCACCTGATGCTTTGCAGTTATGTTAACTTGTGGTATCTTCTGCATTCTGTATATTCTACACAGCTCTAGCACCGCATCTTAATTTTGACATGTAACTGCTGTAAAACATCTGGACTGTAAAGAACCAGCCTCTTCTCTCACCAAATAAGGAATTGTCCTTTATTAAGAGGAATGTTATTCCTTTCATTTTGTCTCTCACTGACTTCTCTAAGAATTTCCCCTGACCTCTTTACTGCCTCTCTTCTTCTCTGCAGTGTTAAAAGGCGAGAGATTCTTATGCTCCTGCTTTTCTAACCCTGACTTACCCCCACTCCTGCCCCAGATGAACCTTCCTATGGACTCATACCTCCCTTTGTCTGCATTTCCACTCATATGGGAACTCTTATTTACCCTTGGTCTGAAGGAAGACACAGGTCTTTCATCTGAACATCACACCGAAGGGGCTACAGGCCAAGGCACTACTCCACACAAGGCAAGCAGGTAACACTGCACACTTTTGAACAGAAATCCTAAGAAACATTTATTTGCTTGGTTTCTCTCCCTGATTATTTTGCTCTGACACATACTTTTTCTATATCTTTTTTTTTATATAGTCTTTATCAGCCCCACTTTTTCTGTTTTGCAAAGCCTGACAAAATTTTTCTCCAAGAAAGCCAGTGTTCTTAAGAGGCATTTATTGTATGTTTTGTCTTCTCTTTAAGAAACTTATTGATGTGGGCTGCTTTTTTTTCTTTTTTTTTTTTTTAATCTTTCTATTTCTTTCTCCATTTTCTCATTGCAATTTGCAAATTTGTTTTGTAACATTCTTTGCTCCTCCAAGAGTGAGTCTGTATGTAACTTAAATTCTTCTTATTTCCCTTTCTTTAGCTGCCTTGATTATGACACATGTTCCCCATGAAAAAACAAATTGTCACTGCTTTGTTAAGGTTGGTTTTGGCCAGTTCATGTGGGTCAAGAAGGGAGAAAATAAAGGTGAAGAACCAGATCTGTAGTGGAAGAAGATAGGATGTTTGGAGAAGCATTTTCCTACCATCTTCACTGTTGTATACCCAACCACTTCCTTATGACATCCTGCTGATACTCATCCTGTCCAAACCTGTCACTTCAAAAACGTGGCAAGCCTGTGAGGGGAGCACAGAAAGATGGAGGTGGAGGTGTGTTGGAGAGGGCCAGCCCCTTCCATTAGTTTCTGCCACCAGCCACGCAAGATGAAAGACCCTGGGGGTTAGGACATGGGGGCTGCATGTGTGGGGAGAAATGAAATTCAAGCAGAGGAAGGCGCTTCCAGAGGCAGCGAGGCGCAGGTCTGCATATTGAAAACAGAAGATGGGTGTCAGATGATATTGATTCCTAGATGTCCCTCTCTCACCCATGTATTCTTCCCATCTGAGCTCCGCTCACATTAGGACGGGCCAGCGTAATCTGTCTTCCATATGTTGTAAAGGGAAACTGTCTCTTCAATAGCAAAACCATATCAATTGTTCTCTGCCAGACCCCTCCCCGTGGCTCGTGATGAATGGCCCCAGCATGCAGCCTGCTCCGGGAGATACGCACTTCACTCACTGGAGATTGCAGCCTTTCTCCAAACCTTTCAGCAAGGTTTAACAAGTTCATATTTCTTAACCAGACCCTGCTCACAGAACTCTTGTCAGAAGTGGATAAATCAGGCTGGAGAGTTACAAAGAGGCATTATCTTGTCACTTGGGCTAAGTTTCTGATAGGTACTCGAGAACCTGATTCTCACTCCCACTGCAATCAATAGCAGAGAAGTAGTAAACTCTTTGGGACTCTTGCCCTTAGTGGCCAAGGTAGATTTGCTGCATATTGGGATTTTGCTATTGTATTTTTATGCTGCCTGTTGACTTCAGTAGTCAATGAGTGGTTGTGGAGTGGTCCTGCGCTTTAAGGGGCAAGAAACTATTTTTAATCATCAATACTTCTTGTGAAATCATTATATGCTTTTATCACCATATTTTTAATTGTGGACATTATTCCATTTCCTGTTTAAAAATATGGTTGTAAAGATGAGTGATTTGAGTTACCACAGTTTGGGACCTACAAAAATTTCAAATCTGAAATCCTGTATAAATATGTCATTTCTTGCATAAAGAGATTTTACATATTAAGAAGCATACCTTTTTTGCCATTGCCTCGTGGACCTGTAAATACCAGCTACCACAATAGCAGGAAAATGGTATCTCAGGTCAAAGCTCCTGAGCAGCTGCAGCGTCCCTGGCGGAGTGGAATCAGACCACACTGTCTTATTGCCTGGGTGTCTATAACACAGTCTCACCCAAAGATGGTGTGACTTATCCCAATCCCATACAATGCTTGTGTGAGTAAGAGTGAAAAATAAGGGCACAGCATTGCATGGAAGGGGAGAGAAGGATCAAGTGCTCCTCTGTTGGAGGAGCAGCGTGATCTTGCCTCTCTTCTCAGCATCCTCCCCCTTCTCTACCCTGCTTACTTTCTCGTGCTGTTCTCCCCACCTCACTGAAACATTTGTTTCTTCTATTACTTCTTTTTATTAATGTTCTGCCGTGGTCACTCACCACATCTGAGAGTTTTGCTCTTGATGCTGTCTGCCCATTTTCTAAGAAAAGGGCTGCCCTCTCCTATCACAGGGCAGGACCAGAACCTTCAGTCAAACCAGGTGAATTAGTTGCATCAGTACAGACCCCCTGAAAGTCATTGTCCCAGGCTTCCCCCTGTGACAAAAGTACACTCAGGAGGGTAGGTGCTAGTGCATGCTTCACCAGCAGATGCCCCCAAGTGGCATTCACAAAGGAACAGGAAGAGAAATAAGACAGAAACAGCAACCTGACAGCAACATGAGAAAGAGAAGCAGGGCTTACTCCCCTGCCTGAGGTCCTGTGGGTAATGGTGACAGGAACAAAGAAGTGCTATCATCATCTGCATGAGACTGCCAAAAAGGCAGTGCGGTGCTTTTGGCCACTGCCTGCTGAGGGCCCCACAGCCCAGATGCCAAAGGTTTTTAGGGTGGCTTCCTCTCCAACAGCTTCAAGCCACGTGAGTATCAGGGGCACTCGGTCTGTTGGGCTGCAGTAACTCTACTACAAAATCAGCCCCTCAAGATATGTACAGTGTTCATATAGAGGCCTCAGCACAAGCTCTTTTGATCTATTAGTTTGGTTCTTCTCTGCCACAGTACTTGCTAGTGTAGACGTAAAGATTTATAGAGGAAATACTGCACTGGTGTGCGTGGTGTGAATGATGGTGTGACACTGCTGGTCATAGAGCAAGTGAAGAGACAGAGAAGTGCTGTGAGACCAAGAAAGACCACAAATAACACACAAGAGCTGGAAAGCACTGGACGGAGAACCGACTGCCCCGAGGCCATCACAGATGCAGAGCAACTTTGGTGTCATGCAGCCCTACCTTGCCCTGAGCCTTCCTTATCCACAGGGATACAACCCAAAATGACAAAAATCACGTAATGATGTTTTAATCTCTTTTCTCCCCCTTTTTTTTTTTCACTGAGTAAAATACAACAGATAAGGCAATGTACCAGAGTGCAAGCTTGTAGCATCCCCTAATTCACAGGGCTTTTCCAATTCCAGAATTATCAAATAGATGTGTTGGATTCAGTATTAAGTCTAATGTACAGTAACAACTAGTACAGCCGCTAGCTACAGGCACAACAAGAAGCCAAGGTAATGGCTTATCAGCCCAACTGCCTCCTTTCCCTTTCGAAGCAGGTCGGGCATAAAGCATAAAAAGCTGAGGTGGGTGCTCTGTGCGCAGCTCCCATCACTGTGACAGGAAGATGTAGCTGCCAGCAGGAGCATCTGAAGGTCTCCACTCTCAGCGTTTATGTGGCCAGGTGCAAATTTTCTAAAGGAAGGCAGTGGGGGGCAAAAGGAGTAGGGCTGTTGTTGCTGCAGGCCGTTAACACCTCTCAGAGCTGTGCAGGGACTCCAGGTCACATAACACAGGTCCGGCCAGGCTGCAGAGTCCTCCCTCTCTTCCCAGCTCCAGTCCCTCCCACGGTCCATGTGTGCAGCATGTTACACATACAATGGATTTGACGTGCCCATCTACCCGCTCCTTAGGGAACAAGGGGCACTGACTGCACCCATAAGATTATTAGTTTAAAACTGAGGAAGGGGAGGAGGTTGGTTGGCTTTCTTATTTTTAAGCACAAATGCTGGACCTGTGGGATTCACTGAATCACTGAGGTCAACAGTTTGTTGCTGTTCAGAAAGGGATTAGGGATTTATATGGATAACGAGAGCATATACAGTTTTATTAGACAGACTCAGAAAAAATGCTTTGAGAAGAGATCTAAGTCCTTCTCATGTTTCAGGGCATAAGCCAAACATTAAGTGATAGAGGCTGGAAAGAAAAATGCTGTACGCAGTAATTGTCTACTTCATCATTCCTTTCTGCCTCCTCTGATACAGAGGACTGATACTGTGGACTTCAGATCACTGATCCTTCCCAGGTCATGTCAGGGCTGTTCCTAAGGCAGGACAAAAGCCAGGGACTAGGGTTTTCCAACACAGCAGTGCATGTGCACCTACCCACCCAAACAGGGGCAAACCAGTATTCATCCCTACCCAGGCACAAATTCAGGTCTCAGAAAGTAGGCACAGCATTTCCCCGTTTTTTACAGCAGGATGTTGTTCAGTTTGTGGCACGTTAATTACTATTTACGGGGCTGCTATAAAAATTAGTTACCTTTTTATAACAAAAGGCCCACAGCCAATATTTTATAGACAACACACAAAGAGGTTTGGAATTGATGATTTACAGATCAGGAAATAACACTTAATCAGCTTCCCTACCTTCCCAAGCAGGGCTGTGCAGTTTTACGCCACCTTGCCATTTTCAACTCATTATTTATTGATGTTGATTGCTTGACATTTCACGACAGGATATGCTTGTTCTGAGAGGTGCACTCTGGGATTTATCCCAATGTGGCAGAGAGGTGTGGGTTATATTATTTTGCCCGCAAGTCAGCTGTATCGTATGTCCCAGCACATAGAGTGGTCTCTAGTGTTTATGTCACACAACATAAAACCTGCTTTCATGGAGGGCGACCGCTTTCCCTGCACCACACACAGAGGGAGCCCAAGAATGCAAAGTGAATACCTCATTTACACCATCCCCACAGTGTGAAACGCACATCACCCTCCTGCTGAAACACCATTTCTGCTTACTGCCCCTTACTCCTGTAACGTCTGTCATTGGATGATCTTAAAGCTCTTCACCCTGTGAATCAATGACCTGCACACTGTCACCATGATGTGGAAAGACAGGGGATAGATAGCTGAAGGTCATTTACAGATAAGTAAATGGAGGCACTTCTTATGATCATATTCCATCTTAAGTGCTACAAATCACAGTCAGTTGATTAATGTCTGCAAAGCACTTGGAGTGGCTTGTGCTAAGTGCATCACTGCTGAAACACTGCTAACGTGGTTTGGGCCATTATGGAGTGCAGAATAGTCAGATGTGCTACCACCAGCAGCAAGAGAAGGTGAGGAGTCTGCAGAGCTGACAAAAATGCCATAAGGAAGACACATTACCACTGTCCTTCCCCAACTATTCCAAATCCCTCCCTTGCTGAAGAAGATATGGAAGAAGAATAATTAAATAAAAGCCTACAGTCTTCAACCCTGCATACTGCCACCCTGCACCAAACATGCAGTTACAGCATGATCATCCATACCTGGAGCTCAGTGCTCCTAATACAGGCAATTTTACCTTGGGAGTTTCCAAACCACAGTTGTCAGCATCTTTTGGGAAATAGGATGCATTGTATGTAAAAGTATGCCTGTAGCCCAAGTTAATCCAAAATAGAAAAAAAAAAAAAAAAAATCAAATTCTTCTACTAGTTCTACACTCTAATGCAGGCTCACATTAGGTTTTGCAGCCACACACTCTCCTGTGGGAAGAGTGTGATTATTCTTGAAGTAGGCACAGCTTTACATTCATCTCTTTCATACACACTGACAAACAAAAGTGTGGAATCTGCTCTTTCCTTTCCCTGGAATTAATTTTTAAAGTAATACCACTTCCCGGCCAGTCAAAAGATAAAGAGCCCAAGGATATCTTATTGATGTATTTCGCTAAGTTTTTGAGGAGAGTAGATCTTTAAACTTGACTGCAATTACTTTTTATTTTGCTAACTAGGTAAGAGGATTTTTTCCCTATTTCTTATCTTCTTTTAGTTTTATTTTTATTTAAAATGATTTATAAAACTATTTCTTATTTGTTCACAAGTATTACTCTAAGGCAAACGAATCAACACGCAATTTTATGAAGCAGTATGAAACGTATTTCAGCAGTTTATATGTTACAGCTGGCTGAATTGGAAAAAAAGCATCTGCAAACATGCCAGCAAACCTCCAATCTAAAATCCAGTCTCCCAGCCTGTCCAAACTTTCTAGTCATTTTCCATCATCTAGTAGTTCGCCAAATTTTCATTTCCCTAAATGCTTAACCGAGGGCACAAAGACACACAGGCATTTGTTACAGCTTTTGTTTCAAAGTACTTAGCAGCTATTTAAACCCCACTTCACATGCTTGCACAAAGTAATTACTCACAGTTCATCTCATCGTGAAAAGGAGACAATACAGACATGGGAAAGAAATATGTGTAATCTAAAATCGGTACCTTTCTGGGAAAAATAAATCTATGAATGTGCCTGAGCAGGAAACAGGTAAGAGAAAAACTTTGGGAGCTGTAAGTCATGAAGAGAAAATGTGTGGCCCATTCAGTTCAGATTTTTGACTGCTTGACAGTGAATGACATTCTGATTTTTAACAAATGGCATCTATTTTATTAGGAAAGATTTTCAGTGACATTGAGCTGGGAGCACAAGTCCAAAACTCTGGTAAGCTTTCACACCTAGACAGAAAATGAAAGCTAATGAGCATGTTAAATCAGCAACTAATATATCTACAAGAAGGGTTTAGTGGACAAAAGTCTGCAAGGCTTTATGAAGAACGTTAAACCATTGTGTTACACAGGTGAGAATGCAGTTTCTGGTGCCCCCACTTCAAAAGACCGCAGGAAAACCTAAGAGAATTTACATGGTTTCTGTATTGATGTAATTAATTTGTCTGAACTCACTAATGTTACAAAACTTGAGAAAGGACTAGCAATAGTAATTCGCAGGTAAAATGTTCCAATAGCTTGGAATATGTCTATTCCAATATGTTTTACTGTAAAAGCTATAATCAATGTAGTTTATCCAAAATAAGGTTAAGAGCTGACTCAATTCACAACCTTGGAGAGATAGAGCATTCAGACATCAGACAAGACCCTGAAATTTAACCCTATTCGTTGCTCACTAACATACATGTCAAAGACATGTCTAGAGACTCCCAACATTGCACCTGGTAATTTGTGATTAATATCTTTACTGTCAAAATATGTGCCTATTTTCAATTTGGATTTGTCTGGCTTTAGCTTGCTGTCTTCAATATTAATTATGCCTTCCTATGTTGGACAAAACCCCTAGAACTCTTAAGTGTTTGTTTTCCGTGGAAATATTTACACAGTGTAATACTTACCTCTGAATATTCTATTAAAAGCAAAAGAGTAATCAAGCCTCAAAGTTTCTCAGCAACTGAAGTTTCCATAGCATCCAAAAGAATTGTTATGGATCTTCTCTGCTCTCTTATCAATGTAGAAAATACTGAATGAATTATCCCCTTCCCATTTTCACCGAGGTGAATTCTGCCCTCTTCCATACTCCTACCTTTACCCCTACCTAATGAGTAGTTCTTTCTGCCATATGCACCAGGTGGAGAGATGGAGAAATCATGCTGAATGCTTGTTCCCCAAGACTTTTAAACCTATGTGGTGTGGCAGGATACAAGCTCCTTTTCAAAAGTATGACTTGTTCCTCTATAACATATAACACTGAATTTGGCTGCTGATTTAAAAAGAATGGTCCCTAGACTTGCCAGTGATTAATTTTCGATCTCGTTATTTCCGATCTGTACCATTTCTTCCATGATCACTAGTCCTCAGTGAACTTCTAGCACAGACACAGACCAATTTTTATGTTTTGAAGATCAAACTTCATCTTTGAACTGTGTCTGGTTGGGATGGAGTTAATTTTCTTCATTGCAGCTCTGTGCTGGGCTGTGTTTTGGATTTGTGGCTAAATTAGTGTTGGTAACACACTGATATTTTGGCTATTACCGACAGTGCTTGCGCAGTGTCAGGGCTTTCTCTGTATCTCAGTCTTCCACGTGCACACACACACCTCCCAGTGCATAGTCTGGGTGTGGGTAAGAGGTGTGTAGGGGACACAGCCAGGACAGCTGACCTGAATTGGCAAGAGGGGATACCCCTCCATACTATAAAATATCATGCTCAGCAATAAAAACTGGTGTAGGTGAAAAAGTTTGGGGTGGCTGGTGTCTTCTGAGATGGTTATTGCTTGGAGACTGGCTGGGCACTGGTCTGCTTGTGGGAAGTGGTGAGTGACTACCTTTGCATCACTTGTTTTGTTTCCTCTTTTCTTTCACCTATTAAACTGTTCTTTTTATTTCAGTTCATGAGTTTTCTCATTTTTGCTCTTCCTATTCCCTCTGCCATCCAACTGGGGTGAGGAGAATCAGCGAGTGGCTGAGCGGGTGCTTGGTGGGATCAAACCACAACAGTATTAGATGAAATATTTTTTGTGATGAAAAAAATATCACACCTATGTTTTGAAAAGCTATTGATATGCAGCTGCTGGCTGTGTGAAACCTTAAATACATGTTCCAGATTGAAGTCTCCATAACAATATACTGATAAACTGTGCTGTGTCACCTCTGTTAATTGCATGGACTGGATGACTTAAGAGTTTATTGTATAACAAACAGATCTATGTACTTAAAAGCCTCTCTGTTGAGCTCTACCTCTCTCCCTGAGAGGAGGAATTAATCACTCAAGGGCTTCAAAGGGTGTATATCTGGGAGAAGATGTCTGATATTAATTAATACAGCAAACCAAACAAAATCCAGTGACTATAACTTGAATTTAAGCCAGGGGGAACAGGCAATATTTAACCTTTGGACTAAGGATAGAATGCAGAAGACACTCAGCTCCTTAAGTCTTTAACTTACTCCGAGACTTCTTTCAAAAGTATATGACAAATTTCAGGGGTGATCCATGGAGCAACTAAACAATTCAACCTTCTCAGGGACTGCCTTGGACAGTCCCTTCTCCTGAGTATGAGGTAATCCATGGTAGCTGCCTACTCTATGTAGCCAGAATGACCTCTCCATCATGTAGTGGGCACCCTGAAACTCAAGACAAAGACTTCTGCCTCATCAAGAGGGTGATGTGGGAGAATTCAGCTGTCCACAGGAAAGAAGTCACCCACCTGGGAAAAACCTACATCATTTCATCTTGTGGCAGAAGTCTGTTCCCAGCCTGCACTTTTACCGAGCTTTTTAAACACAGGGAACAGGCAACGAATGGGAAAGGGATGCATAAGCTGGACACATGAACTGTATGTAATGTCATACCTATATGACTGGCTCAGTCCAGCTCTGTATGATTCCCTGTTTCTAGAATAATGTTTGTGACCTCTTTGTTCGAAAAAGGGCAAGTGCCTCTACTCTCTTTCATCCTTCAGTTATTTAGCTCAGTGCAGAAGTTACTGCTGACATTCTCTGGCCAGTGCTATGCAGTGTTATGAGCAGGGCTGGTGCTCTGGCTTTGAAGTTGATGAATCAACTGAAGGAAGACTAAAGGAAGAAACATGTCTTGCTTGATTCTGCTGCAGCAATGACATGACACTAGTAATCTCTCTAAGGCTTCAAAGATTGTAGGGAGAAAGTAGCATTGCTAAAGGTAACTTCAGTGGATATGAGTGAAAGCAAGGGGATTGAAGCAATTGAAAAATATTTTCCATCCTTCCATGAATGTGTGTCAAGTAGTGATCTCATCTTCCATGGGGAGAGTAGGAACTCCACTGCTGTGGGCTTGTCAACTGGCAAACCACTGGAAACCACCTGAGAACCTACCCCTTAAAGTACTGCAACAAGGACTCTCACCCCATCCAAGGCCTTGATTGCTTCTCATTGAGGATCTCAGAAGAAGCATGCCTCATGTCCTACCCACCGCTTGCCATGGTGGCAGGAATACCCCTTCCCTGAGAGCTCGGTCTGTTTGCTCCCAGCCAGTGAGTGGGGTCCCTCTTCAGTCGCCCTTGCACATGTGCACTTCATTGTACTAAAGCTATGTAACAGTGCTGGCTTGATTTATGAGGGCTGCATTTCTTCCAGTGATCCCTGCTGGTACAGGACTCACTACTTCCCTTTTATGTGTCTGTGTCAGAGGGCAACTGGCAACCAGCTGTTGGAAACTGATTTTTTAAAAAACAACAAAAACCTTTATTATAATTGTGATATTATTTCAAGTCCCAGTACCTGCCTTTAGTCCCTGTAAGGAGAGCAATGGAGATTGTGGTTGCAGGCTAACTTTATCACTGGTATGAAGAAATTAAAATTAAATCATCAGATTTCCCAGTTGGATAAGTCACTGGAGTTAGTGAACCAAAACACATTCCCTAGGAATCCCACTGCAAGGCAACAGTGATTCAGTCCGAGGATGTGTTTTCCCAGTAGGGTTTATACTCAGAGACCATACGATAGATGTATTTCCCCCTCCTAGGTGGCTGTTAAAAAGATGATATCAAAAGCTCAGGAACAATAATTATCATAATAGCATCGTTTTGTTGAAAGCAAATCTCCCCTCCCACATCTGATCCAGTCGATCTATTGTGCTGTTGTACATTGTGCAGATGCAGCAGTGGTGGAAAGAGGTGGGTGGTGCTCAGCATCAGGCATGGCTCCAGAAGCACTCTGCCTTTTTCCCTTGCCACGCAAACACAAGGGTCCTGACACTCCTCAGATGGGCTTATAGCCTCTGCCCTCTTTGTGTGCACCCGCTCTGCTGCCTCTCCAGGACTGTCTCCAGTTCAAAGAGTTTTGGTTTCCAGCTGTGCTAGAGTTACTGGGGTGGCTGGCCACAGAAGTTCAGGGTGCAGAGACAGAGACACCAGCAAACGGTCCAAGCATTACAGAAATGCATTGGAGAGAAGCAGCCAAACCATCAGTCTGACTGTTCTGGCCTCAAATGAATGTTGCAGAAATGAAATCTACACGTGTTTTTTACAGAACACCCTTCAGTCTACTTTACAAAGTGAAAAGACTTTGTAGTTGCAGTATTCGTCGTCTTGGCCATTCCAGTCCCACCCTAAGACCTGCTGAACTTAAAGGACAATTGCAATCAAATTTGAGGGACAGTTGAATGGCTCTGAGGTAAGTTCCTTAATTTTTTTTGAAAATTGGCAGCTAATTAATGGACAAAGGGCCACATTCGTTTCAGTAATGGAAAGGCATAGGAAGGAGTTGGGGTTATTGATGTCAGATGGAGGGAAGAGAGGAAGGTCTAGGAGAAGCCAGGAGGACCAGAGGTACTGCAAAGGGAGAGGCAGGGAGAATAAGAGAAGAGCTGCAGGGACGCAGGGTACAAATCCATAGGAAACCAAGCTTCCTAAGTTCAATGGCTTACAGATCCTACCAAAACTCTGCAAAATCAGTTTGTTAAAAAAAGTAATCCACCTCGGCTGATCTTCTTTACTTCTCAGTGAAGTCCACACAGGCCATTTTTGGAGAAGTGCTGTGTCGCTGTAGCACAAGTCAGGAAGACCGAACGGGACAACTGAAGTGACAGGAGACTGAATTGAGATGGGTGGCAGGAATTACCCAGGATGCAGCCCCCAGGGCTAACACTTTGCACGCAAGGCAGATCTGGGGGCTCTTGCCTTTAGACACCAGCTGAGGGAAATCACTCAGGAGCTGAACAAACTCCCCATACCTTCCTTCCTCGTGGAAGGAAGGCACACAAAGCCAACCAGCAACCTCAGCTCCACCATGCTGCCATCACTCCATGCCTCCCAAGCTGTCCGCGTCCCCCCTCCTGCCTCTGCTCATGCCAGGTGACAGCCCGTCTCAGGAAGGTATTTATTTTTGCATTATTGGTTAGCTTTGTTTTACCTCCTAAGTAAACCTTCCAGTATTTATAGCCTCGCCTCCACACTTGTAGTATATATTAGCCTTTTATGCCTTCTCTGTCACCTGTTGAAATGAGAACTCAGGGTCTTCGGGCCTCTGCGGCCCTTCCCTTACATTAACTTAAATCACACCAGATGTGAGCCCTTACTGCAGAGGAAGACTAATTGATTTCGCCAGTCACAATATGCCTATTGTTTTTTAACACAAATAAACACTGTGGTGTGTGGGGTTTGGGGTCTTTTTTTGCTTTTTTTTTTTTTTTTCTCTTTGCCACAAGAGCCAAAGGTTATTCAATTAAAGGACTCCAGAAAGTGTGACTAATAATCCACGGGCAGGGTATTTCTACAGTAAAAAGGCACAGGGAAAGAAAAAAAAAAAAAAAAAAAAAAAAAA
>NW_015091072.1:1701084-1708400 GCF_001431845.1 Calidris pugnax
AAAAAAAGAAGAAGAAAAAAAAAAACCCTAATCTCCACGCTACCCTGAGAACAGCGGCCTCACCGGGGCTGGCCATAACTGTGATGGATGGCTGGTGTGTGTAAGACGTTATTATTTGTTATGTGAGTGGGGGGAGATGGCAGGCGCATTGGGTAGTACACCTGCTGGGCTCCGAGAAGCAAGAACAGCTGTGTGCATTGATTTAGACGCTTGCTACTTGGGGCTCCAGGAACGAATCAAGCGACAGCTCATAAAAAAAGAGGGTTTTATGATTTTTTCCCCCTTCTTTCTGCAAACAAACGGCCACATCATATGTTTTCCTAACGCTGCCATAACTCAAAATTAAATCCCAGCCCAAGGTGTCAGGCTGGTACCATGTCAGAATTGTAACGGCTTATTTTAAAGGTCGTTATGGATGTACCAGGGAAACACTGGGGGTTTCTGCACAAAGGTGCCATTTCGTTTTGCTGGAGCTCAGGCACTTAAGGGCAATTAGCTCCACTGTTAAAAAATGAGCTGAGAGTGTTTTAACTGGTGATTTTATGCTAATAACAACTACTAATTCATATTGTTAAAAGAGAAAGTGCAGGCTGCCAAAGCTGCTCCAAGCAGCATACTGTATGGCCCCAAAGCTTCCCCTTGTCCCCGGGTCTTTCCCCCACCAGAAGGTGTGCTGCATGCCAAGCTGCATGTCACACAGCCAGCAAACCTCTTCCAGAGTAAAGGAGACCAAACTCTGAGCACAAACTCTACAACAGGGACAACTAAGACCCCTTTCTCCATCCTGCACACCTCCATGTTGGCTCCAGGCATCATGGTGCTGCGGATGCTGCTGGATCCCAACACTCAGCACCAGGGAAAAGCCATCCTCCTTTCAGGGCATCGTGCAAGGCTGCAGTCTTGGCATTACTAGCCCATGCTCACTGGTTTTCGTGCACCAGGTTGCCTGAGAGAGCAGAGCAGTTAAGCCCCCAAGGGATGCACTTGCAGTCCCACGAGTAGCTGGGCATCAGGTGAGGTGCCGCCAATGAGATCTCAGCAGGTCACTTGGCTGCTGCCTCTGAAGAAGCCAGCTCCAAGCACTGCTGTCTTGGCTCTGACACGCAAAAGAAAAAGATCTACATGAGCTCTCATTACACAGATACTCTCCAGGACAAAATCATACTTCAAACAGTGCCATGACATCCCTTCCTCCAGGTGGGTGCAGAAGACTACACGAGAGAGGAGCAGCTCCTCTCCATTGTTCTTCCGATGCTCCTTTCTCTCCTTAACTCTGTCACTGATTCAAAAGATACCAGCCCTAAAATCATGGATTTTAGTCAGTACATTATCCTTGGCCACTTGTGTAAAAGCATGTACAACAAATAGGCACAAAACTTCTATAAGGAGAGCCTTAAAAGAAGACTAGACCACATAGCTGAGTTATCCAAGAAAATGCAATTGGTTTTGCTTATCTTAAAGAGGGAAGGAAATAATCAGCTTTCAGAATTGGGGAAAGTTGATCTGTTCCCACTAACTGCCAAACAATAAGGTGCAAAGCCATAAAAATGATAAAAATGAAATTAATCTGAACATTGTAATATTATCCAGTCTGTTAGACTTTCAGCCTTGCCTTTCAATTAGGAGAATGTCAACAGTGAAAAAGAACAAATGTCTTCACAAACATGTAATTGCACTATGGGGGCTATTTATGAAGCTTCTTCTCTGACCTGCCTCACAGCTTTGACATGACAGTCAGCAAACAGAAAATTTGAAACAGAATAGGAATAGAAAATACTCTTAAAAATAGACATTTTATCACTTTCAGAATGAAATTCTGAAAACAAAACCAATGGATCCCTCCCTTACATAGACACGAATGTGTATGCCGAAGCTGCCCACAGAGCAGCAAAAACCCTCATAGACCTTTGCAATCAGCAGAGGAGCCTTTTCCTGCTCCTCCATGGTTCAACCTGACATAGTTGTAAGTCTTTTGGCTGCACTGCTCGTAGGCACCCTCACTCCCAAGGAAGAAAGCAAAACTATTTATTATTATCTCTGAGGATGTTTCTGTATTGTCCAGCACTCCCTCATGTCTGAGCTCTTTGCCACCTCTGCTCCAGCCAGAAACCTTCTGGCTATCCCTCAGAAACAAATGGGCTGTGTGGTTACCTGAACCTGGCTCTGCAGAGGCTGGGGCTGGCTTCTGGTGCAACTGCTTCTCCTTGCTGCCAGAGGCCGCTCAGGTAACATCTGTCAGAGCAGAAATGGAAGATGCTCTCTGCCTTCTCTCCCTGTGCTCCTGCTGCTGAAGCCCAGCAGGGTTGTGTGAAGAACCAAAGGGCTTCTTCACTCAAATGCAGAGTGGCAAGCTACAATTTGAACAAATAAAGGGAAATGTTAGAGTATTCTGAAAACACAGCATTCGATGTTGATCTTCCATAGCCACTGGGTATTCTTGGGAGCCCTGGTTCTGCCTTCTCTATGTCTTCTCCATCCAACTGCTAGAAACTCCCCTCACCTTTTTCCGGGAACATAAAATTTTGGGCCGTTCACAGTAACACAAAGGTAGGCCAGGGAGAAATCTCAGTTTTCTATATTAAAATTTGGATGAAACAAATCCTGGGACCACAAACTGGATTGAGAATATTCGTGCCTTTGGGGCCAGAGCAGAGATCCATCTAGCCCTGTAGCTGCCTCTGGCAGGGGCAATAGAATATATATTTTTGGGATAACACACAAACCTAGCCACTACCTGTGGTCCTCACAATCCACAATTAATGAATTAAGGATGCTAGAGAGTATATTCCTTACTAGTCCTTTTATTCCATTTCATGGACCTGCTATCCACAAATTTGCCCAAATCCTGAATTCTCTCTGGCTCTACAACCTTCTGTGGCAGCAGATGCCAGAAGTTTACGTACATCATGTAAAAAATTCTTTTGTCTGTTTTAAAACTGCCTGTGACTAGTTTCATCACATGCCTCTGCAGTTTTTAGTGTTCCAGTTCTCAATTCACCTTATCAACCACTTACATGATTTTGTGGGGTGCTGAGCAAGGGAAAATAACACAGCAGCTTTTATGGAAATACAAAAATATGCCAGGTTACTATTTAGATACAGATTTCAAACATCAGTCAATGGTTGCAGGGGAGAATGCTGTCATTTGGATAACAAATGCAACTCAACATAATGAATCCATGTATTTGACTGTAGCTGAAACCTTGCGGGGACACTGAGCCACAAGAGAAGGTGATACATGTCTGAACTTCTGCAGCTCAGAAATCTCTTTCTCCTTCACAGAAACAGAATAGTAGTCATAGTACTCTGGTGCATGACATCAGTTTCTCTGCTGTTAAGCATTTTAAAAAAGTTGTTTAAAATTGTCATAAATTCACTGTCTTGGATAGTATCGTGACATTTTCCAATACATTTTTGTTTTTAAAAAGATAAAAAAGAAAAAAACATTTAAGGCACAAAGCCCACCACAGTCCTGTGAAACCCAAAGTGTTTTCTCACAGACTCAAGAGTTTTCTTTCTAACTTCCCTAAAAACAGATACTAGAATAAAACATGGAGCCTTACCTCAGCCTTTTTAACAATAGACAGATTTCCTTTTTATGTACCTGTATAAAATATGCTAAGAAACCTGTATTTTCACCAAAAGTTCCCCCAGATAGCAAACACCTGTGAACCGTGGTCAGCTCATAGAATCCGTATTTCTTCTAATGTTTTCATGCTTTTCCCATTTTCCTATCCAGTCTAACAACAGACACATATATCTTTCCCCAATTATATTCTGTACTGTGCAGGACTGATGGAAGCCGAAAGCTGGGGTTGAAAGACAGAATGTCACACTTACAGGCATTATCAACATTATTTTTAAATTGTGCTAAACAAATATCCTTATGCAGCTCTAGCAGTAATCTGCTAGGAGAGAATCCCACTTCTCAATATTTATATGTTAAATCTCGGTAGATGTATTGCATCTTAGGAATCTGCTTTTTTAGATATCTCTGACTTTTCAGGTCACAGTGAAGCCTGCTGAGGGAAGGGAATTGCAGCAGCAATGGAAAACAATTGATGCAACTCAAGCAACTAAAAAACCTTAAAAGTATGTGAAGCATTGATTTTTTTCCTACTGCCAAGATGAAGCGAAGCACAAAAGGCAACAAATTACTCTTTTAGAGAAACTGTCTCTAAGTCCTGAGCTTACCTGATACTCAAGAAATGAAACTGTTATTTCCCATATGAATTTGGACCTGAGGTAAGTTATTCCATACCATTTACATTGGTAATCAGTATGGATTTTATTCTACTGATTTTAGATTCCAGGAATCAAACCATGAAGCGAGATGCCTGACATCATCTTATTGCATAAATAGGGGAAAAGTCCCTTAATATTTTAATTCAATAAAGCCGATCCTACATTCATTTACAGAAGCTGAGAATGTGTCTGATGATGATTGTAATAGGGAAGAAACATCCTAAGTCTACTGTCCATTTAGATTCAGAAAAGTGCAGCAAGTACTTATCTTAATCTGCTAAGAGCAACAATATCCCACAGCATCTCTAAACTGCAAAACTCATTTATAAGCACACCGGCACTTTTCTAGATAGCAGTCCAATAGATTTTAATATTTTTTTATAATAAAATCAGTCAGTATTTTTTTGTACAAACTACTCTACATTTTACTTTGCAGTGAAGACAGTATAGAAGCATAAACAAAATATTAGCATTCAAAAACACTGAAATATGACAATGTTCAAGCATGTGCAAAACAAGTAACTTCAAGCAAAGCAGAAGAATATAGAAGATATGCACGTACTATATGTACTATAGTATACGTACTATAATGCACGTACAACAGCCACAAACTAAATTTTATTCTATGCACAAATAAAATGATGACATACATGTTAGACAAACCAGTCACTATCTGCATCTCCTGAAGGATGTTTCTCTATTGCTAGAGGTTCTAGGAAGTATTTTACCCCTTTAAAACAGTGTGGGGCAGAGAGTGAAAAATCCCTAGTCCTGTTGGGGTAAAACTAGAAGATGAGATGCAGTTGTCACAGGTAAAAATTGACTGAAAATTCAGGTTAATATTTTAATTTTAGCAAATATCTCTGCAAATAGTCCCAGGTTTTTTAGGTGAGACATTTTCAAGTGATGGGTACAAAAGTCTTCATAATTTCTTTCATTGTCTGCTGTGAAAAAAATAGTAATGATATCATTCATGAATACTATTTCCCCAGAAATAGGCAGAGGATTTGTTTTATGTCTAAACTGAGAGAGGACATCTCCAGCAACCCCACTGCATTGATTCTTCACTTCAAGAGGAGCATGTTATCTTCTCAGCTACTGATACCTTCTTCTCACACTCTTGTTCTAATACCTCAAGCTTTCTTGGACGTTCCTATTCACATGGTGACCGTAGCTTCTCTCCTTGTAGGAGGAAAAATCTGATAGGATCATAGCACACAGGAGAATTTATTTGTTTTAAAAATATGTACTGGTTGCCTCCTTCCCTTTTCAGGATTTTGCATAGGGGCAGGCTGCCAACGTTTGACATGTTCCAGATGGATATACAGAATGGCAGTGCAGGTCAGTGGTGCCTTGTTCTGTGGTTAGACCTCAACACAGGAGGATAGGAAACAATGGGGAAAAAGTAGAATATTTCAAGCCAAGTGTCCTAGTTTCGGAAAGGGCCATGGGCTTTCTGTACATTTACAAGCACTTTCTCACATTACGAGCTGACGGGTTTCTACTGAAGCCCTTGTCAATCTTTCTCTGTATTTCTCCCTGGTGTTCTGTTAAAGCCAAATAAAACCTATTTGCCTCTGCTTTTCCCCCTTGTTGATGTATGTAAAGTTATCAGCTTCTTGCAGGTGTCTGCTTCTTGCATTTGTAATGCCAGTTTAACAAAAAAAAAAAACCAACCAAACCTGAGGCCACAGAAAAGCTTTCACAAGAGGGGTCAAAAGGGTTTCCTCTTCTGCTAAAGGTCTGCTACATTATTAGCAGTGCCGTGCTAGAGATATTTACCTGTTGGTTGCTTTTCAATTGATTCAACATGTGGCTACAGGGAGGTTGGAGTGTTTAGATTAAAACCCACTTAAGTTAAAATCTAGGGATAATTCTGGGGGAAAAAAAAAAAAAAGGACTGTTTGTCCTGCTTTGGCTCCATTGTGACTTTTCTCTCTGTTTTTAAGTTTAGCCTCAATTAAAAGAAAACAAGGAAACACCAAATAGAGAAAAAACAATCCCAAACAATTAGGGTTTTGACATCTAAGAAAGCCAATGTTGGATGAGGTCATCTCATCACAGCCCATAAAGCTATCTCTTCCTCCCTTTGTAATACACACGTTCCAATCCAAGTTCCTCCTTAGTCTTTTTGTGGCTAAAGTGAACTAAACATCCCAGGCAAAATATGTGTCTGATTTATTGGTTGTCTGGGAGAATTAATGCTACAAATGCAATAATGTCTAATTTCAATTCAAAAGGAAAAACAAACCCCAAAAGCATAGACCTCCCCATGACAGAATTAAGGAATTGATTCATAGTTTATAAAGCCAGAGGGGAGCTGCCTGCACGTCGATCCTGACCTCCAGGATAGAACAGGTCAGACCACTTCTTCCCTGAATTACTTCCTTTTGGAAGTAAGGCACATCTTTAAGAGAAACAGTCAATCTTAATTTTCAAATTGCCAATGATAGAGAACCTTGCATAGCCACCAGATCTGTTCTTTTGATGATTAGCTGTCCTTCTCTGGTAAAAACATATGTGCCTTACTTTTGGTCTGAAGTTACCATATTTTTACTTCCAGCCATTGGATCCTGTGACGACTTTTTTCAGTAGATTAAAAAGCAAAAGACCCCTATGTTCTCAGTGCAGGTAGATATGGACAGTTACCTTTATAGTATTTTTTAAGAGACCAAGCTTTTTTTACTCCAGTGTAAGTTTTCCAGTCTTTAATTATCTTCTTGATTCTCCTTGGATACTTTTCCTGCAATTTGCTGTCCAGCTTGGATTGTGGACACCATTGAACATAGAAGTTATGGCCACGTCATAACCAAATACCATATTTGTATTCATTTTTCTCCTTTCTTATTCACCTCTGTAACCTTTGCCAAGGGTCCACAGGAGGCTTCTATTTGACTGCGTGCTGACTGTGGTCCCCAGCACCCTCTGAGTACGCATACAGTGATTCTGTCAGTATGGCCTGCTTTCTTTTCTCCAAACAAAAGCCTTTACTTCCTAATGTGTTGCTTGCATCTGTTTCACCAGGCAATCTGGTCTGCATCACTGTTTTATCTTCTTCCCCCCCCCCCCCC
>NW_015091072.1:1708410-1780966 GCF_001431845.1 Calidris pugnax
CAGTCCATAATCTTTGTATCATATCCAGTCTTTGTCAGTGGTAACCACATATTTTTCCTGGTCATTGATGATAATACTAAAGAGTATCATTCTGAAAATCAACCACATAAAACACACCTATTTAAAAAAGATTCCAGATTTATAGTATTGCTTTCCAATTGATGAATTCATTTTTAAAACATTTAGCATATACTGCATTAATTTTTCATTATGCCAGTTCCTGAATGAAAACACATAGTGACACCAAAATAAATTCCATACTGAAGGCTATTTTATTGACATATTAATATGCACTATATTTAGAACTTGATCTACCCTATATCTCAAGCTACTTTGACAAGATCTGTTGTTGGGGTGTTGGTTGATGAGGAGCTCAACATGAGCCGGCAATGTGGGCTGGCAGCCCAGAAGGCCAAGTGCATCCTGGGCTGCATCAATAGAAGCATGGGCAGCAGGCTGAGGGTGGTGATTCTGCCCCTCTACTCTGCTCTCATGAGACCCCACTTGGAGTACTGTGTCCAGCTCTGGGGCCCCCAACATAAGAAGGACGTGGACCTGTTGGAGTGAGTCCAGAGGAGGGCCACAAAGACTATCAGAGGGCTGGAGAACCCTTCCTATAAAGACAGGCTGAGAGAGTTGGGGTTTTTCAGCCTGCAGAAAAGGCTCTAGGGAGACTTCCCTAGAGGGGAACTACAGATCCCAACAGGGGACTACAGGGATGATGGGGAGGGACTCTTTATCAGGGAGTGTAGTGATAGGATGAGGGGTAACAGTTTTAAACTGAAAGAGGGTAGATTTAGATTAGATATTAGGAAGAAATTCTTCACTCTGGTGGTGAGACACCAGCACAAGTTGCTCAGAGAAGCATCCCTGGAAGTGTTCAAGGCCAGGCTGGATGGGGCTTTGAGCAACCTGGTCTAGTGGAAGGTGCCCTTTCCCATGGCAGGGGGGTTGGAACTATATGATCTTCAAGGTCCCTTTCAATGCTAACCATTCTATCATTCTATGATTTTACATAAATCCACTTTGAACATACTAATTTTTGACTGCAGAAGCTCTGTCTCAGCCTCCACTATTTTTGCCTACCAGTTTTAGGCAGGCATCTGATTATTTCAATCACCCTACTTTCCCTTTATAAGCAGTGTTTACATTAAGCTTTTGCACAGATATGTACATATTTTACATTTTAAACACTGCTAGAGTTTACAGCCCTGTTCTCGAAGTCCAAAATTCTCCCTTTCATCTTTAAGGTTCTTTACTATTGTCCTTTGGCCAAGAAGGGCTTTTTGCATAATTTCCATCTTCCATGCAGAGCACAAAGCTTCAACAATTTGGAACATCTGTATTGGTGTTTAAGTGCCAGCTTAGAAAATAACCAAATTAGTAGAAATATGGGCAGACAGCAACCCACACAGTCTCCAACTGGCATCTTTAGCCATCCCCCTTTTCTCAGATGTGCAAGGACAAGGGAGACTCTACTGACAGCTCTGTGAAGGGAATGAAGATTTTTTTCAATTAAGTGATGTAACTGGTGTGTATTCTACCGTTAATACAGGACAGATAGACCTTGTTAGAGCTGCAGGCACTGCTTTTCTGCCATGTCTCTTATCTCCAACATACGAGCTTTGTCCTTAGGATACAAAAGAACAAATATCCATTGCAGCCAAGAGTTTGAAAAGAACTGGCTCAGGAGCTTTCCGAGTCACTGACACAGCTTTTAAATAAATCTTGGATTCTTGAGGATGTTCCACAGAACTGGAGAAAAAAAGCCAATCTTGTGCCAGTAATTATAAATGATCAACAGGAAGGCTCAGGAAGCTATAATCCCCTAGAAGCTTTTCTTAGAAGCCCAGGGTCTGGGGCAGGTGGAGAGGAAAGATTGGAAGAGATACATGTAGAGAGAGATAAGAGGATGTACATTTCCCAGTGGCACATCTAACATCTCCCTGTAGTATTTTCTCTTCTCTTCTCTTTGACTGAAAAGTGGAAAATATCCTTAGCTAATCATTTCTGGAAGAAATGGGAGACTCAGAGTTCAACATATGGAGAAACCCTTTGGTTCCAACAGTCTACTTTTCATGTGCATGTCTGAAGCTGCCAGACACATGCTTCCATCACATCTAAAATATTTCTTCTGACTGCTGGTCTTCCTTTTCTTTTTAGTCCCTTGAGACTGGGCTGTGGAGAGAATGCTTCATTACAGAGGGTGGATGTTTTGTTTGCCTCACACTTTTTATTTACCCCAATCTGTTGCATATAATAAGGTCTTTTATTCAATTTGCATTGGAGAGTATTTACCAGACATCAAATATCATAGTTAATTTGATGTGGGACTTTAATCTTGAATGACTTGCTTTGACCCTGTATTGACTAAACTGTAACAGACATTAATCTCAGGGCAGAAGTGGATATTTTTGGAAGCCACAAGAAAAATGTCAGTCTTCAAGTTACACGATGCATGGCATTTCTTAATTGTTTTTTATGTGCTTTTTCTAAAAAGATGCTATTTTTGTGCCTTCATAACCAAAGAACATCTGAACTTTGCCAGTTGAAACTTCTCAGGTGTTTACTTTCTTCTGTTCTCACATTGCAAGTAAACAAGTTAAAATAATGGAAGCATAATCCATTCAACACAAATCTGTGAACATTCATGTTTGAAAACCTCTGAGTTGAAAAGAGGATACTCTGGACTTGTAAGGGTATTAGGCACCTCCATGTTATTGATGACAATTTGTTCCAACTTTCAGACTTTGCACAGGGGAAATGAAAACATGGGGACATATGTTATGAAATCAGCATAGTTCAGGAGTTTTAGCTGATTTCAGGAGTTTTCAGGAGTTTTTAGCTCATTTCGTTGAGGCTGGCCCCACTGCTGTTCTAAGCAGACTGTGACACTTCTTGGCATGGAGTTTCAGACTGGTGAATGGAAAGCTGATAGCTAATAGGTCTCATGGATTTAATCATGAATCATATACTTGGTTTTGTTCAGTAATTTCTCTCTAGCATGACTGAATAGTGAGGAAATTTAAGCAGTAATAGTTCAAATTGTAATGGGTTTTGATTCCCCTTGTGTTTGCACGACAGTCTTCAATAAATATTTCAACTGTATCAAGCTTCACTCCAGTGATCCATGTGGTTCACTTTTTTATCTTTGGTAGTAAATATACAGGCTTATTAAGCAAAACTTGCTAAACAGATAAGCAACAGCCTAAGGGAAATTTTTTCCTATCTTTGTTTGGTTAGGAAATGAGCTTACATTTTAAAATAGCAATGTATGCACCCATTATCAGCTTCAATTTATTTGTATATTATTTTTGGCACATTGTACCTACGTCGCTTGGCATCATGGTTTTTAGGCACTGAGCAGTGCCCATGACAGAACTACCTGCACTGATATTCACATTTTTTGTTTACAGCTATAAGGATGTCAGCTGATTTCTTCTGTTATTCACAGCTTTTTTCCCTGTGTTGAATGCTTCTCCTTCACTGAGAACTCAATGGCTGTGGATGCAAGGAGTATTCAACACCCGTTCTTCAGAAGCTTCATTTTCCAACCTTTTCTTAGCAGAACTCCTGCCCATCCTTGGAAAGACCTGGGTTTCCATCCATGGTGGCCTCAGGGTGGTTGTTCTTGGGAGGAACAGCTGGATGTGATGCAGCAGATGATGCTGTAGGGAGACTGAGGCTGTAGCTTTCACTGGGGATGAGCTACCCCCAAGGCAGGCTAGAACAACCACTCATTCACAGGCAAAGCCTTTCGTCCCAGCAGAAGCTGAAAGTGCTGAAAATCCGCCAGGAATTACCCACGTGAAGATTATAAATAACTGAAAAAAGAGATGTGGAAATGGCGGGAGTGTAAAAATTTGGCGTCTCCCTTTGTGATTTGCAAAGCAACACCCGGAGCCCAGCTGATAACACAAAGAAGATCCTTAGCTTTGGCTTGCCAGAAACAGAGGCAGGAAGCAGCAACCTGAATTATGTGAAGTTCAGCAGGTGCTGGCATTGGTAAAAAGAAGAGAATTTTCAAATAAATTAGGTGAAGTGGGCAGGCTTCCTTAGAGAACAAGTAGAAAATTTCATTATTGTTAAATGAGGGAGCCAAGCACAGCTTTTCATTTTCAGCTCCCTGCAAGATTGATTTGACCTGTATTTAGTGAGGGACTTCAGTCTTTTGTAGCCACCTGGAGCAGGGGACAGGCAAAGGCCAAGGTATTTCTCTGTCCAGGTGGCCCTCATAAATATCTCGGTGGAATTTATTTTCTTTCATTTACTTTGGCATTGCTTGGGCACAGCTTGATTAAGGGGTGGTGTGTAGGAACTGACATGCCCAGAGATAGACAGCCACATCTGCTAACCATTTGGATTAATTATTACACCTGTACCATAAAACACATGTTAATAAAGGGCTGGTGAACAGGTTCAGGTTGCAGTTTTAAAAAGGCCCAAAGAAAGCAGAACGCTAGCCACATACAAGACTGAGCCAAGCCTTTTGCTGATAAGGTGCTGCAGGCTCCAACCATATACAAGGAAGAGGCAACGTCAGATACACACAAAAAATAAATCGCACACAGGAGGAAAGCGCCTATCCTGGCAAACTATGCCTTTGTAGTCTATTGGCTAGAAGGTGAACGACAGTACACGTTCTTTCTTTCCTTCTTTCTTTGCTGTTAGATGTAAAAGGAAAAAAATCATTAATCACTCTGCAGGATACAGCACTTAAATGGGTAAAGTTGCTGAAGGGGTCTGGTTAGCATCAGCCGATTTTTCATTTCCTTTCAGTGGGGACAGTGTGGTGCTCTGGAATCCCTGGAGCCCAGGAGCATGAATGCAGGTATTGAATTTTCAGGAGGAGACAATTAAGACCAAGCATGTGAGATACAATCGTATTTAAATTAATTCAGGTACCTCAGCTGAAGATCTAAACCCTCTGCCTTCCTCCTTCATTGGGAGGCATACTTGGGAGGGCTTTGCTGGGCTGGCATTAATCATTAATCATACAAAGCTTGTGTCAGTGTTGATGGAACACAATGGAGCTCTGTATTTATTATTTCTTTCGCTGAAAAGGTTTACCATTTTCTTTCTGCCTGTGGAAAATCATTTTGCTGAACAAGCTCTTCAAACTGCTTTTGCCAGGTTTTCACGGCCCTTTATTCTGAGATCCCCCGCAGTTGAAACGGAGTGAAATGGGCCCTGAGCCCTGTGCTAATTCTTTGTTATTTGTTAGATATCTCCTGACCAAAACCGGCTTCCGTTATGATCTGCAGATCGGCTGAAAAGGGAGAGAGAGCACAGGACCTTTGTGAGGACACCTGTAGTCCTCCTCATTTTGAGCTTCACCTGTGGTTGGGTAAACATTGAGGATTCCTTTGGAGTATTAATACTCATCACTGCAAATATCACCAAGGAAAAGGCACATCATGATGGTCTGATGCCCAGTGCCACTGGGCAGTAAAGCGTGGTTAAGGAAATCCTTCTGAAAGGAGGAAAACAGAGCAGGCACCTGTCTCTCAAACCTGCCGCCAACAACCCAACAGCTCAACATTTGGTCCTGACCTTTACAATTGCTCTGAGAAGCTGTGTGATCCAGATCAAAGCTGAGATCTGCACTGTGCCACCATACCCTGCAGAAGACACAGGATGCTTGGCAGATTGACCATGGGTTATGAATATTGCTGCCAGGTTTGAGGCTCTTCAGTCAACCAGTCTGTTTCAAGCTCAGGTCACCCCCAAGAGGATGAATTCACAAACAATATGGCTGTTGGGTTACTTGCAATCCTTTGCTTTTAGGTCTTGTTGTACAATGGAGATAGCAAAGGTTTCTGTGGCAGATATTCTAGTTGAGCACTTCCCAGGGTGAGTCTGATACCAAGAGACTGGCAAAGGACTGGCATGTCAGCCAGGCAGAAGAAACCTTTCTCCAGGGAAATTCAGCTTCACAAGGAAGCTGGTGGGGCTTTCATACAATCACAACCATAGGTCCGGATTCTGCTTGGGACTTTCATACCATCACAACCACAGATCCAGACCTGAAATGCCTGCAGTCAGAGGCAGTTTGTAAGATCCAATAAGCCTGGCTATGGGATGGACTGGCAAAGGCAATCTGGCCTGCTACAAAGTAAAGGATGCTCTTTCAAGGAGATTTTTCATGAATCAGGACAAAAAGATGAAGTTAGATATCTGGCTCACCTAATCACAAAGTTATTTTTATGGAAACATGAAAACCTGCAAGGGATGGGAATATACCAATATGAACTATACTGTGTTATAATTTTAAGACATAGCCCATGATAAGTCTGATAAGGTGATTTATTTTCATATGTGTGCTCTATTGTCTGAAGGTTACTTTCCCTTACAGCCTCAATTTAAGACTTTGTGCTCTTCACCTTATTTATTGCTCAGTCTGTTCTGTTCACAATACAAAAATACAAAGAATTTCCAGAAATGAGGTTATGGGTAATGTCATATATACTAAAACCCTTACAAAGGATAATATTGCTTTTGCTATATTATCTTTTTCCCTTGCTATGATCTTTCCTAATTAATATCAGTAAATACAGAGGTTTTAGCAGATGGAAAACCCCAAATGTTTCAATATATTTCTATTGTAGTCTAGAAAAAAACCAAACATGAAGATGAGTGATACTAAAGTAATGGTGCCTCTCTAATAGATCAAAGTTTCTGGGTCTGATTTTGGTTACTTCAATTGCTGGTTTGTTTGTGCTTTTGTTTTTTTTTGTTAATATCTCTTGCATGCAATGCAGGCTAAAGCTTCCTGAAGAGGACTAACTCAGGGTAACATGCACATACACAGGACAGAGTAATTCAGTTTACAAAACCAGACATGCATATAGACCCTTTGCAGGATTGGAGTTAAAATTAGTAGTTCATTTGCTTTATTTTCAAACCATACTTTTGCAGTCTTCTTTGTATTACCACTATATTATTCAAGAACATTTTTGTGGCTACTCTGATCATTAGGGTTCTGTCCAGGTAACAGATGCCAACTTTTAGCACTTGTAGCATCTGAATCGCAGCACAGAGAAACTACTGGTACATCAACCTCATTCATTCTTCTGCACTGGAATAATCCTTGGAATGTATTAATTGCAAGTTATTGTTTAGATTTACTATCCAGCTCCACCTTCTGGTAAACTTGTATTAAATCTAGCTTGTTACGTTTCTTCCTACTTGCAGACACTTAAAGCAAATTCTTTGCTTTGTAACTATACTACTGATCAACATTTAAGGGTAGATTTGCTGACCTGTGTTAATCCTGACAATCACTTGTCAGGGGAATTTGTACCCCATCATCTGTTTCAGGGATACAAAGAATAACAGCAGCACTTTCAGAATAAGCACTAAAGGAGATCATCTGCATTCTTAAGACCCTGAAATTTCTGATTCATAACATCTCTTAATTAATAGGTCCTGGGCTGCAAAATTATGAAATGGTTTTCTCAGACCCAAACTGCCACAGCCCTTTTAATTTTAGCTGTTTTTGAAAAAGAATGTGCACAGTATCCAATGAGGTATCCATTCCTTCTTGCACAGTTTCTCAAAATACATAAGCATGAATACATTTATACTCAAACCTGAGCATTTGGTTTACTTAAAAATTGTTCATTTATCCCTGCTTCTTTCCCCCCTTTTGAAGTATTTTATGCAATCAGAATATTTGCTGTGAAGTACAGCAAACATCCAGTACTACTGATTTATGAAGCACCCAGGAGAGATGCATTCCTATCGTGGACAGAGCATGGGGACACTATGAATTTCAAAATTAGCTACTTATTCAGGGTTTTATATACAGGGGTTTTTTATACATATGCCTTACCTGTGAACTTGAAGCTTTCTTTTGCACACTCATCTTTGTGTTAATGTGCTTCTGGTATGTATGGCTACATCTCTACTAATAAACTAAACAGAGTTGTAACACATGCTCAAGAACTAGTCAAGAATCATCTGTAATGTTCAATTCTAGCAAAATCCTTGACACAGTTTTCCCAAGCCAACTGGACCCCCATGGACAAAGCCAAGACATAGTCTAAGGGACGGTGCAGGCCAGAGAGTATGTCCTATAGTTATTTGGGCCAACGGTAAGTATGCCATTCTCCTTCACTGGTCATCTTATTTTTTAAGATTGACATAGTCTATAGCTCCCATTTTCTATTTCTGAGAACACAGAAATATGTTCTATTTCTGAGAACATATTTTTGAGAACACCAGTTTGGTGGACAAACTGGTCAACCATGGGCTGTGCAGGAGATGCACCAGGACATGCAGTCCTGGCATACATCTTACGTAAATATGGCCAAAAAGATGCAGTTTCTTTTCCACTTGCTCCCCATAAGCAGACGACCTTTGTGTCTGGCTGCTGCTTACAATGTGCTAAGAATGGGCTCTTTCTTCTGCCAGTGTGCAGATAGCACATTTTTCAATATGCAGAAAGCTGAGGACAGCTTACTTTTTTTTAATTTTATTTTCTCTTGAACCAAATACTTAGCTTCTTTCCATCTTTCTACTCAAGTAGCATTCAGCTGCACCATAGCTAATGGGAATTTGCCTAAGTAAGAATTCAGCATTTGTCTTCCTGCTGAAGGAAAACATCTTATTGTTTCTTGCTTATATTACCCTAGGGCATAAAATGCCTGTTTTTAAACCAAAGTCCCATAGGTCCCACGACAAAAGGAAAACATAGTTTCACCCCTCAAAGTGATCATAAGACAAAAGACAATGGTCAGCTACAAAAGATGAATGAGCACACAGACACAGAGAGACAACTGCTGGACAGTGTGATGGGCTGCAACCTAACCATTGTCACTGTAGGCATCACTGGAAAAAAAACAACAACAATTGGAAAGAGACCCAAGCTCAGAGAGGCATTTTATTTGCAGAGGAATTTGCATCTCAGCACTTGGTGGCAGTCCAGGCAGAACAAAAACCGGAATTGCTGTAACGTTGGGTAAGAGGGGCTGCGGAGCCCCCGCCGGGGACGCTCTCCTGGCAGGCTGGCCCCACACGGGACTTGCACAACCTTCCACTCACAGCAAACTGGCATATGCCAGCAACCACGAAAACACTTCCGTCACAGTTTTTCCAGCCAGCCAAGCCTGAAAGAGGCTGGCAGAGCAGCTTTTGACTATGATTACAGGGAGCTCCTCCAGGAATGAGGGGCAGAAAAGGAGAAAAAGCGGTCATTAGATCTGAAAACGTAACATGCGGGCACTATGGTATGGCACCGTAGGTTGGCTAAAGATCCAATGTCTTCCAAGAGAATGAGAGATGATAGATGGTATAAGAATTGACTGCAGAGAGCTAGGAAGGAAAGACTAGCTCTTTGCACTTAACGCAGGAGGTGCAGAAGCAGAGGAAGGTTGCAAACAGAAGATGACATGATCACAGTGGCAGGCTATGAACCCAAAACACAAATTAACAGAACTTGAACGAGAGTTTAGCTGTCTACATGGAACCCCCCCCACACTGTGAAATTTGTCTATAAGGTCTGGATGGAATTCATGTGTCACAGACTCTGCCCACATAGACTCTGAGTGACCAGCAGAATGGCGATGCTGTCCCCAAGAACTGAGAAATTAAGCTTTAGTCAACCTGAAATGAAACTGTTAATTAGCTATACATAAAGAAGTGCAGCTAACACAAGTGAGATTTTGACTTGGAAGAGAAAGGGATTCTTTTCTAGCTGTGACGTTAATCGCCTACTCGGAGTGGTCTGCGTGGAGACAGTCGATGGATCTGTGCCTGTGCCTGACGAGCAGTTTGAGGGATTTTACATTCAAAGAGGTGTCAGAAAGGATCAAGCTCATAAGGAAACTTGAGTCTGTCTAGACTCTGGCCAGAAGAAAGAAAAGTTACCTCCGAATTCAGCAATCTGCAGGATATCTTTGTCCTAGAGTGCTAAAAATAGCACAGAAGAATGGCTGGCCACTATCACCAGACTGAAAAGGCTAGGACACTTCCTCTTCTCTGAAAGCTCCTCTTTTCCTTGGGTGGAAAGAGACTCACCCAAACATTCCCTGAAAGACAAAGAAAAGGAGGCTGCTTGGCTAAAGTTTCTCCTGACCATTTTCTGTTGTCTGCACTCTCTTCCTCTGAGTTATCTGTCTCCTTTTTTTTAAATGTCAGTCATGGCAAGCAGTTCTAAGAAGCTCCATACCCTAACCTAGACAGGTGGGGATGTGTCAGAGGCACAAGTGCGTCAAAAAGTCAAGGTCGTGTCTCTTCAGGTTGCTGGCAGATGTCTACTTGAGAAATCTAGGAGGAGGCCACAGTTTTCTTTTTCCCTAATTCTGTTCTTTTCTCACCAACCAAATCAGATGTCATCTGCAAAACTTTTTCCTATTGGTCTCGTTTTAACCTATATGACTTTGGAGGTCAGTAGGAAAGCTGTTTTGCTGACCCACAATTTTATTCTTATAGGTAATTCAGTGACTCACTTAGGTTTTGGCCTATAATGACACTAGTTACCACTCTAAAAAGTACTTAATCTTCCTTTTTCTTGCCAGTTGAGTTCGAATATCTTACACGCTATGTGGAGACCCATTATATTTAATAATTTTTAACTCTTTTATTCAAGCTTAAATGGAAGTTTCCACGCCTCCAATGAGTAACGGGATACAAAAATTGTAACTGTGATTAAAAAAACACAACTTGTAGTCTGTCACAGTATTTTAAATTTCTTTGTGTTTAGATACTCAGTTCAAAATTGTACGTGCTAGACCTCTTAGTGGTTAGGGAAAACAGTGGGGAGTTACTAGTCTGGAGCCAGAGGGTGTCTGATTTTCGTTGGAAGCTGGAATATCCAAAGCAGGAGTTGGAGGAGCCAAAAGTCCTTCAGAATAATTTTTCTGTTTTGCAAAATAAACAAAGGAGAATTCAAATGAAAGCAATGCTGGGACAGATTCCCATAGGAACACACAGCATATTCTGGTGGAGTCCTGGGGCTCTTTTCTGCTTTAATTTATATCGGCAGCATAAATGCTCTTTATCATTTACTAGCTGCCAAGAACCAACAGAACCAACAGGAATAATACGATGCAGTAATCTACAATACAGCTATTTCTTGGTTACCTTGTAGTTGCCCCATCTCTGTGCTCTCGTTTAACTGTGCCCGTGCACATGATCTGGCTGATTTCCTCAGCAGGGATAATAAGATCCAGTACAACGTCCTGCCTCCTGCCACTCTTCTCTCCTTCAACAAACAGATTCTATAACAGCCAAGTTATGGTCCCTGTAGAGCAGACAGTTACACCAATGCCTCACACCACTGATCGTCGGTATGTGTTGTACAAGAACAAGCTGTACCAGTATGACATAGATGTTTTGGAATAACTGTATCCGCAGTCGGGGAGTGCTCTACCAACTTCACTGTGCTGAAATAATTAAATCAGTGCCAACTGCACATTCAAATGTGTTCTTAGAAATCCTAGCCACAAGCAGGGAGTTGCCTATTTCCTCAACCCCTGATCCAACTTTACAGGAAGGTATGAGCTCCAGTTCCACATCCACCTTGACATCCATCATAAATGGCCAGCTTAGATCTGCAGGAGAACTATTGGGAAATGCTGCTTCTCAGGATATTTTTCTGATTACAGAATGGGTCTGGGTCAGCAAAAAGTCCCACTCATGCTCCCCTGATTCTCCCTCACCCAGTCCCTCCAGTTGCATGCTCCAAACATGGCAAGCAACCAGGAACTAAGAGATGAACAGACTTTATCCATCTTGCATGACAGCAAGACTCTGTTCTGCACTGGATGATCTCCAGATAATCTCTTAGCAGCATGTAATGGTACTGTCCTTCCCACCTATTTAAGTATCTTGTGGCATACAGGGAAAGTACACTGTACAATGCAACAGTGTGTACTCTCGTGTGTGTCTTTAAAGGTAAAAATACATAAAGGAACATTTTTTTTAGAAAGGAGAACTGTTTTTTCCACTTATCTGCTACTGCAGCTCCTTTAATTATTCTTCAGGGTTTTTGACTGTTTAATACTTGAAGTAGAATGTTTGTTTAAACTTTTTCTGCCATAGGCTTTAGGTTAAACAATGCACCGGTGTCAGTAAGTCACTTCCCACAAATGAAAACTATTTGCAAGGTCACAGACACCAAGTTGTGTCAGTAAAACTATTTGCAAGGTCACAGACACCAAGTATCAGTGTAGACTCAAGGTATTTGGGCCACAAAGATGATTAAGGGCCTGGAGCATCTCTCCTATGAGGAGAGGCTGAGGGACTCGGGTCTTTTTAGTCTTGAGAAGAGAAGACTTAGGGGGGATCTAATCAATGCTTACAAATACTTAGAGGGAGGTCTTTTTTCAGTGGTGCCTGGTGACAGGACAAGAGGAAATGGGCACAAACTTGAGTATAAGAAGTTCCACCTAAATGTAAGAAGGAATTTCTTTACTGTGAGAGTGGTAGGGCACTGGAACAAGCTGCCCAGAGAGGTGGTGGAGTCTCCTTCTTTGGAGACATTCACAATCCACCTGGACAAGTTCCTGTGCAACCTGCTGTAGGTAGACCTGCTCTGGTGGGCGAGTTGGACTAGATGATCTCCAGAGGTCCCTTCCAACCCCATATGATTCTATGATTCTATGACTATCCTGTTCTCAGCTTATCATTTTACCCTGCACAAGCAGAGAATTCCAGAAAATGGTCCTGAAAAGGATCTCCAGATATCATCTTTGTTCCTCTGCCTCACAACACAGAAACTCCACCTAACATCCCCAGCAGCTGTTCTTCTCTCTGCACAGATACAGCAGTGAAAGGGAAGGCCACCTTCTTTTCTTCTGGAGCCAAGAGTGTTGGAGACAGACAACAGTAGAAGCTGATAGTATCAGTGAATGGAGAAATTGCTTACTCAAAACCAAGATTTTCCCTGCAAAACACAGGAGATCAGAGATTTAGGCAAAATCATGTTGTGACCAAGCTGGTCTGCCTAGCTGCTACTGAGAGGCATTCAGTTCTTGGGTCCTAGTTCCCTTTTCTGGCTGCACCAGTCCCAAAACCTTGTCACCTACTCATGTTCTGGTGCTTACCTGATCCTGTTGAAGGCTGATTCACACAACTAGCCCAGCAGTAAGGTCAGTATTAGGGTGTTTAAACTCCCTTTAGCAGTGTGGGATCAGAATAGCGCCAGGGAGATGTAAAAGAAAGAGCAGGAGCACAGGAGTGGGGAGGCGTTTGTTGTGGGGAGACCTTTGTCATGTGGAGAAAGAAGCAGGCCCCACAAACACCTTCTCCAGCAGCTATGTCTTTGGGCTTAGCTGCAACCTGGAATAGCGCTGCTGTGATGCTTTAGATGGGCATAAGCTGCTCCTGCTGCAAAAGCAGGAACCCCATCGCCAGCTGCCAAACCTTCCTGCGCCCTTCCTTGTGCTTCCCTCTGTATCCGTGCACCCACGTGGGCACCCAGGCAAAGAAACCAGAGCGAACAGTTGGCCGGGCAGAAGGAAAAGGACAAGGCAGGACCTGTGCTTAAGGGACTGGCTCGCTGCCTGCTTGTAAAGCCCGTGTGGAAACTGTGCCCCAGGCTGGGACACAGGCTCGCTTGAAGGACATCTGCAGCAGAGCTGTATGCACCTGTCACACCTCCCAGTAACACCACCATCATCCCTTCTGGGCGCTCCGATAATCAGATAGCTTCCTTTCCAACAAACTGTACTTGTACCTTATTTGTCCCACCATTAATAGGCCTCTTTAAGCATCTTTAATATGAGTTTTTAATGAAGAGTGGCATGAAAGTGCTCTGTTAGCCAGCACCAGGGAAAAAACATCCATCTATTTTATCTTCAGTGTGGCACTGACTCCTGTGCCTGATGACATAGCTAAACCACCAAGATATGCTGGCCAAGGAACACTTTGTGATTTTTTTAAAAAATCATTTAAAATGAGGCAAAGAATGGAGGGGAAAGAGTTAGAAGCTGATATGCTGTTGTGGATATATTGCCTGTCCCCATGTTGGGGATTTCATGGAAGGGATTTCTGGAGGTAAACTGGTCAGGGACCGGGAGCTGGTGGTACTTTGTCTCTGTTACTTCTATGTCAGTGGTATGGCACTGGCAGAGTTAGTGAGAAATAATGCCAGCCTCCTATTGTTCACCAGCCTCAGAGATCTTGTGCTGTGCAAAGATGCCAGCTGTGGATTCACTATGTTTTCTTACCGTAGAGCATTGCTTTTCCCCATGATAAGGTACTACAGCATTCTACGATCCCAGTCCAACAGCATTTGTCCAAATTGTGACCTTCTCACAACAGCAATTGCTGTTGCTATTATCATCACAACTGCTTCTGCCAGACTAGTTTTCCAACAGCGACAAGACCAGAGCTATTTCCTACAGCAACTCCAACTCACATTATCTGCTCTACCACCATCTCCTGCTTGTGCTCCAGGGAACTGCATCAGCAGGGAAGGTTTTATGGCTTGTACCTCATGTACCTCTTCAGTAACATCTTGATACCTGCGGTGGCTTCTCATCTATTGCCGTGTCATCTGACTGCACAGAGCCCGAAAGGAACTTCAGGCAGCATTAGGAGGGGGATGACTGAGCAGCTGCAGACCTTTTACCGGTGGCAAAATGAACTACCCGGCCGTTTCTATTCACAGCCTGCGATACTAAAGACCTTGGTGCAAACAAAAAGCGTAGTAGAGGAATGCTGTGTTCACAGAAAACCACGTTTTTTTCCTTTGCCTCTGCAAAGGCGCCATGGCCTGGAGGATGAAATGCTACTGCTGAGTGAAGACTGCCCATCTGAGCCACGGTCTGACCGAGCACTCTGCTTGGACTTGGATTTTCTTCGAACCACAACCCTGCATGAATCTCAAATTATCCGGAGAACGAAAAGGCACAAATGAGGTGTTTGTGGTGAGACAGTCTCCACTTAAATAAACCCGAAGCGACAAGGAGTTTTCTGCGGGACTGGCGAAGAGAAGACTTGTGGGGCAAGGATGGGGAAGCTGGGGTGACCCAGGAGGCAGGCTCGGCAGGATGCTCAGGGAAGCAGGAGGGACAGCTAGAGCTGCTGTCAGTGTCTTGGAGATGGGGAGATGAGCCATGGCCTGAAACTGGAGCAGAACTGGTCGCTATATCTCCTAGCCCCTGGTCAGACCTGGGGGAGAGTGTCCTTGGTGCTACCATATGGGATAATTCAGTGTCCCCCCCCTCGACCTGCAGGCAGGAGTACTGCCAGCTGAACGAAAACAAAACCTCTCCAACTAAGTACATAGAAACCGTACTCTCAGCTGGAAATGGCTTTCTGCAGTCCTGGGGCCTCACTCAAAAGCCAAGTCAGCATTTTATACCGGTCTGGGTACCAGAACTACGGTCAAATTGCACTGTCGCTTATTGAAGACATCTAGCAGAACTATTTGCTGTCGGGGAATTAATTCCGTGGAAGTGGAATTGTTTCACAAGTCTGTGAAGATTTCACGGAGGTTTTGCTTCAGAGGTAAAGCTGGAGGAGACGGTCTAACACTATCAAAAGGCCAGGGTTCCTCTAAATGAAGCCTTGGGCTGCGACCTTGAAATGACTTTCTGTAGTGTTTTTCTTTGTAGTGTGTATTTTTATTTAAAATTTTTCAAAGGGGGTGTCACAATGAAATGTTTCAATCTATCTGAAATTAACATTTTCCGGAATATTGTTTCACAAGGAGCATCTGTATTTCAGAGGCAGAGTCATCAATCCTCACTTATTAAATTCCTACATTAAAAAAAAACAACAACAACAAAAATTAAAAATATTCCATTTTCCCCATCTCTCAAAGTTATTATCGGCCTGAGCTAAAGATCTTCATTTTTCAATATGCTTCTTCGTGAGCATAGTGCTATGGCAAATATGCAATCCTCCTGAGGAACTGCCTCGGTGGAAGCAGTAATTCAGGAGTGCCACGTCTTCCTAGGGAACGGGTCTGAATCTCACCAAATGTTTGACCTCCCTCTGATAGCCTGCACGAACGCTAATGACGCTAATGCCTCTCACGCTCTGTGCCTAATGACAGCAGCTCCTGTTGCCAATTAGATGAGATTAGGGGAGAGCTGTCTTGTGCATACTGTACATGACAGCCTATTCCTAGAGCCATATATTGCCTCTAAATTGGCTAATGCCGAATTCAGGATGGAAATGGAAAGCTATTTGTGGGGAGGCTTGTCCTGAGTCCCCAGCAGGGTGTGAGAATTCGTACTTAGCACTGATGGTAGGGTTATGCTGCATTGCTGATGGATGTAAAAGAGGGCTGCCAAGAAGAGACTCCAGAACCATTTCCTAAATAGCAGCGATAAAACTTACTGTTAGAGCCTAAATCTGCACTGTTTTCCTCTATTCCAGGCAACTCCGAGCTGCCTAGGGGAGCAAGGACATAATTCGCCCTCAGAGTATCATTATGTGAATTTTTGTAACTAAGCTTTTTATACCCACCTCACAAGAAGGAAGACCGAAAGGGAAAACTTGGCAGGAGAGTGAGAAAGAAGAAAGTGGAGAAAGAAGAAAAACAGCCGAGCGGGCTCATGAGGACCAGAGACTGTGCAAGAGTACAGTCATATCAGACCACCTGGTATCGCTGCGTGGTCAGGGGTGCCTTAAGAACCCACAAAAAAACCTGCACCAGAGTAATCAAATTAAATTTTCATGCGTTTCCAGTCGCTTTCTGGAGTCTAGGTAGGGACTGTTTTTTAAAATGCACATTTTGGAACAAAAAACCCTCTTTTGATTTGTCTTAGCTATTTTAAACATGACACTAAATTCTTGCCGATCAAAAATTTCTACTGGAAATGTGCATCACACAAAAATAATGCTTTCTTAGAAGCAGAACTATCTTTAAAAATGTGATTTAAAAACAATTTTCTGATCTCTTTCAAGCAAAATGCTTCAAAATCCTGGAGTGTGAGTTATAATAGACTGGCTTATATTTAGAGCTTTGTTGATATTTACTTTGTTCAATTTTTAAATATTTATTTACTTTCAAATTGTTCACAGTACTGGAAAAATTACTGGTAAAAAGCTACAACTCTGCTCCTTTTTTTCAAAGCTGATGAAGTTTCATGTTCACAGTTTCAGTTTCAATTTTCATAAACTAGTTTTTCTAAGTTGACACAGTCCTAAAAAGCCATATGAAGCAAAATTAAAAATTAAAAAGTGAAATAAAAGTACTGACATTCTCATCGGTATTTTCTTTCCATGACTAAATGTAAAAAACAGTAAAAATAAAATTATATTTGGGAAAAATAGAATAAGGTTTACAAACATTAAAAAATGAAAAACATTCTAGTTTTATTCACTCAAAGAAGAAACAATTTTTTATTTGGGGTTTTTGTGTAAAATAGTTCTGATGTTTTTCTAACAGCTTTAATCCACACAATATGTTTGTGCAGTGAAAAAAAAAAAAAAAAGGGAACAGTCAAAGATACTCTGCTTCTCTCCAGCGTGAGTGTAAATTGTCCTTCCTGATCCATGTAGCAGATACTCATTTTTATTGTACAAACAGAAAACATATCTACCCTCCATCCCCACCACACACATATGCACTTCTTCAAATAGGGAGGATATTTAAAAAGAGGAATTTTCATAATAACGTTAGGAGTATATAAGAATTAATTCTTCTTCAGTTTTGTTTTCACTTATGCCGAGTGGCAAAGGCACATAACAGAGAGATCATATAAAAAAGGAAAGAATATATATCTGCTAGCGTATTCTCGTTTGTATTTTTCTATTTACACAGTCTCTTGCAGAGTTTTGTGTTTGGCAATCAGACCCAGTTTTAACTTTCACCCTCCAGAAACTATATTTGTCTACAGCCTGTCCCACTTGTTGATCACAAGGAAGAATTGCTTTTCAGGCAATTTTTAGATCCCCTCTGCCCTCCTATTACAATTTAGTTATAGCAGGACCTATCAGGAGGTTCTGACTGACATCCCCAGAACCGCACTCCTCTAGCAGGGGGGAATGTCAGGATCTGATATTCCCTCCCCTTTACCTTCAGCTAGAGAAAAAATAAATCTATTTTTAAGAAAGACTGCAAGATGTATTTGTCCCCTTTGACTTTGGGTTACTCCATTATATTAAGATAAGAATGCATTGAGATTACAATCTCAAGATTATAAAGAGGCTGATAAAATAAATAAACTAAAGAATAGCTAGTTCATCCTTTCGTCCCTTAACTCTTTGCCACCTTCACTACATTTCGCATTTAACCATTCTGAAACACAAAACCATTATTGAGAACTTTTTTTCATTTTCCTGATGCTGTTTTCCCTGTATCCAGATTCCACTCTTTTCCATTACTTTTTCCCCTCTATTAGGCTGAAAGTGTTGTACAGGACCTTCACCTAGAGACACCTTTTGCCATCTATAACCAGGGGTCTCTAGATGCTTCCTCATTAAGTTCTATTGGTGTGCTCGTTTAAGGAATAATGTCAGCCAGTTAATCTTGCTAGCTGTGTAGACCAGCAATTTATGTCATAACCACTGCTACAAACCCCATCTTACTAATAAATTTAGCAACTTGTTTCGATTTTACCCCAGAAGCTCTCAGGAATATTTATAGTGTAACACTCAGGTTTGTTTCCTGTGGTATACCGACTCCGGTCTAAGGAATAAGTGTGACCTGCAGTTGTAACATCTCTAATTTATCTCCTGTGCTGTGATTTACAGAGACCTGTGATACGAAGATTGCAGAAATCCGTATTTCTTCTGTAGGACTCCTTCGCCTCCCCACCCCGTTGCTGTGAGCTCCTTGGGAAAGTCACACAGCAGATCAGATGCTGGTTCATCTGCAGCCAGTAACAGAATATTTTGGGCAAGTGTATATCCCACCAGGTCAGCTGCTAATATTTCGCTCTTGCTTTTCAGCGAGGCAGGCAGGCATGAGATACTCTGACTAAGACCCAACTTGCACATTCCCACTAAAGCTTAATTTGGCTCCATTGCAACATCTGTGTTGTGCTGAGTCCAGTGTCTCTCCGTGCTTCCAGGGCCAAACTCATCTATCATCACAGGCAGCAGATTGGAAGATGGCAACGGCTGCTGCCTCTGGTCCCAACTTACTGACAAAAAGAAAATAAAAAAAAAGGACCAATTCATTTTTTAAATGCTGCTCAATAGCTGACGCTAACCCTCTGAGCAGAATAAGGCCAGAGTTACTCCCCGGACACTCCTCCCACGCAAGAGGTGCGTACCCTTGAAATTTAATAAAAAGAGCAAACGACACCCCATAATTTTCGTCCCAAGCACTGACTGAAAGATGACATTACACAATAAGAGTAAATCTCCTGCTCCACATATACCAGCCGAGCACCCAGAGACATTTCTGCCATAACTCCCAAACCAAAATAGCAATTGGTGAAATACAACCTGCATGCTGTTGTCAAAAACAAGCGCGAGTATTGTAGTTAATGCTTGGCAGCAAGCCGGGGAGCCAAAGTTCACCGGAGGGGCCCTGCTGGGGATTCCTGGAGGCACTGTATAAATCTCCGCTCCCCGCCACCGGCGGAGGCTCACGACACGCTGTGTATGGGAGCACCCGGAGAGGTATGCCCCAGGCTGCTGGCACCAAACACACGTCACAGCCCGAAATAAACAACAGCAATACACGCGCCCCGTGTGTGTACGCGTGCACGGAGGAGCCAGGGCAGTTCTTCGCTCGACACAAACAGACAATCTTGATCTGACAAGCATAGAATCATAGAATCAATCATAGAATCATAGGATGGTTTGGGTTGGAAGGGACCTTAAAGATCATCGTGTTCCAACCCCCCCGCCATGGGCAGGGACACCTCCCAATAGACCACGTTGCTCAAAGCCCCATCCAGCCTGGCCTTGAACACCTCCAGGGATGGGGCATCCACAACTTCCCTGGGCAACCTGTTCCAGTGCCTCACCATCCTCACCGGAAAGAATTTCTTTCTGGTATCCAATCTAAATCTCCCCTCTTTCAATTTAAAACCGTCACCCCTTGTCCTGTCACTGCACTTTCAGTGTCTGACTCAACAGCTCAAAGTTGATCCACTGCACATAGAATCATAGGATCATAGAATCATAGAATGGTTAGGGTTGGAAGGGACCTCAAAGATCATCTAGTTCCAACCCCTCTGCCATGGGCAGGGACACCTCCCACTAGAGCAGGTTGCTCAAGGCCACATCCAGCCTGGCCTTTTAGGGAACCATGTGCGGTTTTATTTTTTAGGTTCGGTGTGATGCAGGATTTACCTTATCTATTGCTTATCTGTCCCGAAGCTTAAGTACATCCACTATTAAAAACTGTGCCTTATATTGGGTTTGAGTTGTTCAGCTGTCAGATCTTGTTATACCTTTGTCTGCTAGACCGAACAGCTCTGTAATATCAGATATCTTCTCCTCGCCTAAGTAATTATAGAACATGATTGAATCGTTTCTTAAGCTCTTTTACAAGTGAAACAAATAGATCCCTTCTAATCTCTCATAGTACGCATGTTTTCCAGGCCACAAACTGTCCTGGCAGGAGTCAACAGAGTCAACTGAAGCCTGTGGAGGGACATCAGTCCTCACTTGCTTAGGATCTGATCCCCAAAATGCTAACATGAATATTTACAAACTAGAAAGTGTCTAGGTATGTAACTAGCCACATTCTAGTTTCATAACTTTTATTTGGTTCACAGAAAGTATTCACTGTGTGGACTGTAAGTGCTCCCATTAAATATAGCATATTCATACACCTACTCAAATACGCAGATGACTATAAATGCAAAACAAAGCATCTGGATACTTATCCAACTGAAAATTCTACCATCTCATCTTCCTATTTTAAAATTCTGGATACTTATCCAACAGAAAATTCTACCATCTCATCTTCCTATTTTATCCCAGCTTAATAGTTGAAACATTAACATTTCTCAGAGAATGAAAATTACATTTTTACCAAAAAAATGGCAGAATGTTGCATTTTCATATTCTGAAGAACAGATATGCAGACGTATCACACCAACATTTCCCAAATTAGAACACTTTCACGTGGATCAATGCTGTTGTGAATCAACATTGCCTCGTGGTGGTATATTGCCTCACGGGGACTGCAGGCTGGTACCCTAACGAACACCCCTTGTGCTCTGTGAAGGTCTGTGCCCCCTGATGATCCCACACTCCCTCTCCCCGGCTGGCTCATGCCTCTGGGAGCCAGGCAGAAAGTGGGCAACAAGAAACCTGTATGGCACTGTGGAAAACAAGGATTTCCAGGGAGCCTACCTCTGGGGAAATGTGAACAGACTAAGTTATAACACCAGCATTTTACCTAATGCTGTACCAAGCTGCTCTGAGAGACATTTTAGTTAAGTGGAGCACAGCAGAATTGTCTGAGCCAAGTAAATGAAGACTGAAGTATTTCATACTCAGTACGTTCTTCAAAAAAATACTACTGACTCCTTTTCATGCATATGTATACACACAGACATTTCCCAAGTGTCTACGTGCATATTGCACATACAAACAGAGCTGCCATATGGACTCCAACATATATACAAATCACAAGGAAACACACAAGTTCTGAACACACACAGTTAGCATACCTGACAGTTAGATGGCTCTTCTAAATAGGTGTAATGTCCAAAGTTCCTCCACCATCAGAGGAGATGAATCGTAGGACAGGATGAGCTGCTTGCTTCGAAAGTTTCTCTTTACTTACTCTGAAGTGCTTAAGTGTCTGATTTAGAGATTTAGACTAGAAGCTAAACTTTAATATGGCTAAAAATATACATTATGCATACCAACCAGTGGTAAAAGCACATAAACATTTAGATAGAGACGCATGCAAGCACAAAGCATTAGTATATAGTACTGCTGATACAAGCACATACCCAGATACCTACCCCGCAAACAGAAACAGAAACCCTTTTTACCCACTCCCAGAACGTAACGTGGGTCCTGCTATTTTCTTCATGCCTTTTCTTAAACCTCAGCTCTTACAGCCAAGCGATCACTGCAAAATCAGAAATCTACTTTTACAATGAAAATGTTGCTCTTCTGTCATCAAAGCGGTAAAGATCAGATTGAAAACATGACTCTGACAAGCTAAAAAAAAAAAGAAAGAGGACAAAAGAAATGAAAATCTATCATGTTCCCCAATCTTACGACTTACTCAGTTTTGCTCTGTTATTTTTAACACTTGGCAACACTGCAACGAGTCCATACACATTAAAAACACATTCACGAGGAAAACCTAAAAACAGAAATCCATGTAGATATTACTGGCATGAGCTCAACATCAGGGTGCATATCTTACCACCACGGTGCAAATGTGGATGTACAAACTATGCAGACGAGGGTACCTTCTGCAAAACACATATCTATGTGTAACACCTGCAAATACTCAACAGGCATCCTGCACAATACAGTCACACCACCACAATTATGCACACACAAACACTGCAAACCCACATACCTGCAATTTTGGAAGTACGAAATAGCCTGACTTTTGGAGGAGAAGTAACGAAAATATTTTCATTTGTAATTGATACTTTGAAACTAAATGAAAAATTTTGTTTTGGTTCAAATTAAAATGTCAATTTTTGGTTAGAAAAATAAATGAAATGCTTTTATGTCAAAACAGCAATTTAAAATGACAGATTTCCTTTGGTTTCAATTTAAATTGTTGTTTTGTTTTGAAAAAAAGAAAAAATATTTAACGCAGAAGGAAAACAAAAATGAGCATTGTGTTTCAACAGGCCAACCCAAGACAAAAATAAGGTTTGGAGAAAATGAAAACCGACCGGAGAAATTGTAATGAAAAATTTTCGTTCAAGTTTTCTCTTGGGAACCTTCACTTTCGAGACAGTGGTAATGCACACGTACAACGCCCTTCTTATTCTATGTACACTTATGATCTATAAGAGTATTTCTGAAGGGCATACTCCAAGCACTTTACAAACACACACTCATGGGCACTTGGTGTTTGTGCTTTCGACATGTGTGCAAGCATCAAACATGCATTGGCCGGCAGCAGACACACACATGTGGTCTCTGTTAAGAAATCCAAGAAATAAAGCCAATTTTAGATCAAGTGAGCTGTGGTCCCCTGGCTCAGGTTCTACTGCAGGTGATTCTATAAACAAAGTTTAGTGCCAATGTGAAAGAACAAATATGCTATAAATAGTTCATGACTTCCAAAACCCCTTGTCTCATTCCAGTCCTTGTTCTAAACCAAACCAGCAGATGGGCTGAGAGCACTTCAAACCCACTCCTTGAAATAAAATGCTGGAAATAAAGGAGAACAGCATGGAGGCAGTAAAACAAAATAGGAAAAGGAGGGGAGGGGGAAAGGCTGTAATTTATTGGGGAGAGCGCTGGGAACGTAAAAAAAGCAGGAGTGGAAGGAAGAAAGGGGACATCACCCTGCCTGATTGCAATTGTCATTAACTTGCAGCAAGGGTATTAAATTGCAACGTGGGTGCAAGTGCAGGCGGCCCACCTCCAAACCAAACCTCCTCGGCATCTGATTCTTCTCCGCACTGAGTGATTTAATGCCCTGGCCCATGCGGTTTATTTACTGCCTCTTGCTCCATTTAATTGAACCCAGGGGCCTTCACACCCGCACGGGTCAGTGACGAAGCATTTGTTACCTGTGCCAGGCAGCACACCAGAGGCAGGGGAGAGGGAGGGGATCAGCCATTAAAGCACAAAAAGCAACAGTTGGGAGTCTGCATGGGGGGTGGAGGGAGGACGGACGTGGTTCACTGTGGATTCTGATTAGTTTTACGAAGCAGGAGGTTGCTCTGACATCTGGAGGGAGTTTGCGAGGAACTGAGACAACCCGGGGCTGATGCAGCAGACTTCGCACGTAATGGGCATTTACACACAGGCAAAGGTGTTAGAAGGACTTGAGAAAATCCCCAAACTCTCCGGTGCAGATTAAGTGCCCTAAACACACTTAAGGAGGCAATTGGTTTAACTATAACCTTTTTTAGCTGCTGAATGTCAAATAACGACAATTTCCATCCGTTCAAGAATAAGAAAATGAGATTATTGAGGTATTTAACTACACTGGAAATCGGTGATTGTGGCAACTAAACACGGTGAGACAGCACTACCATGAGATTATCAAAATTAAAATCTACTGAGATTACACAAAACCGGAATGATACGTAACTCAATATTTCCATGTGCTGAAGTATAGTTCTGCTGGCTGAAAAATCAGTCCTCAGTGCTGCTGAAAAAGCCTCCACGGAAACGAAGCAGCAATGACGGAGTGACAGTTAGTGGATCTCCAGGAGAGGTCACTATAATATGACAGTTTATGAAAATTTAGGGTACACACGCACAGAGCAGACAGTGCCAGGGTGAGATAGCGGGGCAAGCTCCAGAGGCGGTCATTCTGCATTACACACTCTGTTACACCAGGGAAAGCACAGGGCTGCAGGACCAGCTCGGAGCACCATGCCACGCAGGCACAGCTTTAGGAAACTCTCTTTTTCAGGAAACGTGCTATGAAAAGAACAGTAGGGCCGGGAGCACATAGCTCAGGAATAGAAACAAGTTGGTCACAAACATCGTACAGCGCAGAAATACAACTACGGGTACCAGAGACCAGTTGAAGAGCTGCAGTGTAATGAAGTAGTTCAAGGAGAAGAAAAAAAAAAAAAGAAAAAAAAAAGGAGGGGGGAACACATAGGATAGATCTGAGCACTGCACTAAAGCAGAAATGTGGGGTTTTTTCCATACAATTCATACAAACTACATTGCTACTGTTAATCGCTACATAGACTTCTAGAAGCTAGATGGACTGACAGACATCACAACAGGAACTATCAGAGACCAAGTAAAGGGGCTTTTCAGCAGGCATGGCATATATGCCATACTCAAAAAGCCTAAGAGTTTGGTTTCCTTTCAGAAAGGTTGTGGCAATTATCCATGAAAAGGAAGACCTCATCTCCATCCCACGGCCAAAGAGGGATGCTGTTAAAATTGCTACAACTCTTTCAAAGTTGCAGAAATTACTCACTATGCTATTCCAGGACAGGCAAATGCCCTGGAAAGGCACTAATCAGAATCAGTGGTGCTTAGATCTTCAGCATAAGCAAAGTCAGGAACAGTGAAAAAGTAATAGAAAAAAATGGAAGGAAGAGAAAAGCAAAAAGTTGCCTTGACCCATGTCCCAGAGGTGTGGTATCTGAACAAGAAGTGGCCCAAATTAAACTGTCCTCAGGAGGAATTTCATCCTAGGGAAAAAATTCACAAGTGTTAAACAGATAAAACTTTGTTCATAACTGTAGGAGTGGATGGGTTTTTTCCCTGGAAGCACAGATAAATCTGTCCACCTCAAACACACAATCAAGACAAAAGAGCAGAAGAAAAAAGCCCTTTGCACTTGTCAGCAAGAAGCTAGAGGAAATTTAGCCTGGCAGGTTGGCTGGATGGAAACACATTGTCCAAACACCCACACCACCACAACAACTGAGGGCAAGGTGGTGCCCTTTGGTTACAGGAATGAATTAACATTTACACCTTGATCAAAGCACTCACAAACTATACACAAAATTCCACACATTTTAAAGGTGTGAAAAAACAATCCTTCTTAGCCAAAAGAAACTTTTTGCCTTTGCCCAGGCAATTTTACAGGGAGCTGCCTTTAAAAAAGTCCACATTTTGCCATATGTCAGCCAATATAGGTTTTATAGGAGTATTACACAATGTTAAATATGTAAACAGATTATCCTCCTCGTGTTTTATTTTATTCTAAGTAAATGTGCCAAAAAAAAATATGGGACAATAAATAATTCTGTAGTGGGACCATTTATATAAAAATTTGCACTCTATTCCAGATGACAATAGTGAATGTTATATGGGCATGACTGGATAAAATGTGAACACTCCAATATCTGGGCATGATATCACACAGAATCGAAACACATACCAAAAGTGTAGGCAACACCATTCAAATGCTTTGAGAGGAGGAAGAATGACATCGGAGTTGCTGGATAAGGGCAGGAAACTAACACACTCATCTGCCACTGTCCTCAAGTTTGCTGGGGATTGTAAGGACTCACAGTGCTTCTCAGGCATGCCTTGAAGAGGAAATCAATATAATCTTTCATAGAATCATAGAATCATAGAATGGTTTGGGTTGGAAAGGACCTCAAAGATCAGCAAATTCCAAGCTCCCTGCCATGGGCACAGCCACCTCCCACTAGACCAGGTTGCTCAAAATAATCTTTGCTATCAGGCTGGAAGTAAGATGAGGATGAAACTGAAAAACCCTGAGCCATGTCTCCTAAATTGTAAAGCTTTAAACCATTGTATCTGTAGGGTGGTTTAATGGTTGTATTACCAAACATTTGGAAAGATTCAAAAGGAATACAATCTGTAAAATAAGATCAGTACCTTGGTAAAGTTGATAGCTTACCAGCACAAAGTTCTTAATTTCATCATCAAGGTCTCAGCTTTTGACTGCAATAGCACAAAGGTGTTGTATTTGAAGAAAGTGAACCCCAAAGAATAAAGATAGCTAATAGGTAAGATATGATCAGTGAGAAATTTAAAAAAAAAAAACATTCTAAAAGCAGAGACAACCAGAACAGCCTTCATCATCATAGGTAGTATCAGGAGACTATGGGTTACATATACTATGCTACTTAGACATTTAACTGGCTTAAGAAATCTTTCCCTGTATTCCTCTGAAGAATAAGGAATGTAGTTATATAGTGTCTTCCCTACGAGACCTTTTCATTAAAGAAAGAGAGTACACGGTGACCAATACTGCTGAAAAAACTATAAAATTTAATGGTGTTTGGTTGTTGAAGAGGTGAGGAGGACATCTTTAATGATGAGCAAACTTGGGGCATTCATTGGTGGTTGGGGGGGGGGTTGTTGGTTGTTTTTTTTTTGTGGTTAGACTCTATGATCTCAAAGATGCCTTCCAACCATGAAGATTCTGTGATTCTGAGATTTATACTGCACAGTTGATTAGTAGGGTTGGGTGTTATTTGCAGCGCGCTCAATCATAGCCGCTTTTACCAAGTCAAATGACTTGTACTAAAAGTTCTTCTGAACTTTATCTCATGGAAGGAGAACTGAGTATAAAACATCAGGCTTCAATTTCTTCAGAGAGAAAATCTGATAGAGGGATCAGTGATTAGAGAGAGTTGCCAGGAAATATTTGATAAGCAGCAGACCTAAGGAACTGTTACGTGTCCATTTTCAAAATCCCTTTCTTTCCTGCTGTGCAAAAAACCAAGAGCATTATTTGTGAACCACAGAATCCGAAACATCTGGGGGGACAGTTAGACAAAAGGAAGGACAAAGAAGGAAGCATTTATGTGTTCCTGTTCCCTCACTGAAAAGAATATTTTTCTGCACTATATGCTCTGTAAGTGCTGGGTATGCAGCAGTATGGGGGAAAGAAAGGGGTTTGGTTCTACCTAAGTTTCTCTTGAGGAGAGCACTTTATCACTTCAGCAGAGCAAGCAGCATTGCAATCGCTCTGTATGTTTAGGAAGAAACATATTTCTGGCAACAGACCCAATAAATTAAGGGTGTCATAGAGAAATCTGTCCGCGTGGATTCACAGATTTACAGCAAAGACAAGAGAAATAAAAAAATGGGAGAAAGCAGGTGCCGAAGAATGCCCATTTTCACTTTGGCTGAAATGGGAAATATCCTTGTAATGGAAGCCCACACTGCAGATACCAATCAGAGCTCCCTTTATCATCAGGCTCCATAGACATTCAGGCTACGCTGAAGTTGTCAGCTTCAGTATCAGTGTCCACTTACTCAGGCTTCTGTGGGATGCACAAGGGTTTTGAATGTTTCACATGGTAAGACAGAACAGTCAAGGCTGCCAAGATAGTATGAGGAGCACCAGGTAAACGATTTTTTAAGTGCCGTGGTTTCCTTTTTTCAGACCTTCCCAGGCAGCTCCTTGTTGTGATAAAAATTAGGTGGTTTCCTTCCTCCTCCTTCATCCCAAGAGCATCCTCCTGGGAGAAGTTATGAGACTTTCCACTGCCCTTTCCACCTTGCTGCCTCCATCCATCGTTCCTGTTAATCAATGGGGCGGCAGCTCTAAGTAGCCAAGCAAGTAGTGAGGAGCAGAGGAAAGGAAATGGGACTGTAAGTGCTGGGGTTCAGCCCTTGAGGACTCCTGCAGAGAGAAAGCTCTTCCGAAAGAGCCTCCCCTGGTAGCTCTTCTTGCACCACTTTTGCTGTGGCTCTGTCCCATCAGAAGTCTGCATGTCACTCATTCTCCTCTAAGACAAGACCTGAAGCACAGCAGGAGCGACTGGGAGATGGCCACCAGCACAGCAGGAACAGCTGACAGATCAGTCAGGACAGAGCGATAGGAAGGAGTAAAACTTTGGGAGAGCAATAGGGAAGGATGCTCACCTTGCTCTAAATTGAGATAGGCGTATAAGCCACTTAAACATAACATTCCCTGCTGAGGGGGGGAACAAAGGGTCAAATGATGTCCTGTAACCTCAGATTACAAACTATGAACACAGTACAAAGAGAGATGGACAGCAGCTTTCATTATTTACACACAAGGGGAAGGGCAAAGAAAGGTTTGGAACTACTACCTGCATACTTTCAGAGTAGTAATCTCTCCCATGAAGATTACTCAGATTTGACAACTTGATACATCACAACATCCCCTTCTAAAGACTGCTATTGATTTAAATTTTTCTGTGCAGCTGGCAGATAGCACAGTGTGGCTCATTACTGACTGTCTGGACAGAATACTTTAGCTTCCATGTTTCTGGAAGGTAGGGTTCTTCTCTAGGTAGGGTTTCCTCAGGTTATCTACAAAATGGACCACTAGCTCATGTTTGGCACATTTGTCTTGAATCTTCTTCTGATGACAGTGTGACAGTAGGAGAACCAGGGAGAGAAAGGATGACCTGAACACTAGCTTTGGTTACTGGTTGCTGTGTCTCTGCAAACATCTGTCCTGCTCCACTGCAGCGGTGGAGACCTGGGATAGCTGTGTCACCAGCTGCTATTGCCAATTTATGTACCATGTCATTGAACCCTGCTTGGAAAGAGTCTAATTGACATGCTGCTTAAAACAGTGGTAGCAGCAAATTTCCCCCCATTTACACAAGGCTTTAGGTGCACCAGGAATGCCAGTCCAACTCAGGTGGGTTTTAACCCTCCTAGTGTCACAGCTCAGTGCTAGAGTGAGGAGCTGTAACCCCACTGTTCAGGGGCCTTTCCAGCTAGGGGTAATGGGTCAATTATTTGTCCTGCAGCCAGCAGACCACTGCAGAAGAGCTGACAGCAGACCTTCATGTCCCATGCCTTGGCTGTTAGGCGTGACATAAGAGAGCCACTAAGCAAAGACATAAATTGGGCATAAGGGATGAAAGGAGAAGTCACTTCTATTCAGAGTATACAAGGTTATTTCTATTTGATTTTGTCAGATTCCACCTCATTGAAGTGCTCCGATCATCACCTCAAAGAAAAGGTCTCTAGTTACCAATTTAACATATCTTTTCTATTAACAATTTTTAATTAGTATGTCTGGAACTTTCCAGCAAAGAATTTTAGCAAGCAAAAAAGCCAAGACTTGTGTGCATGATATTCCTAAGGTTTAAAAAAAACCAATAAACTCCAAAACTTCACTGACTAGGCATCTTCAATTGAATACTGTACTAGTTTATAAACATTGTAGACCAAAACTCTAGGTAAACTAGAATGTTTTGTTGTTGCATTTTTTTATACTTCATTTCAGCTGTGTTACAATGACATATTCTGTATTTTAAGAAATCCATGAACAGATTCAGGTGATTTCACCACAATAGCATATGACCGTGAGAACAAGATGGGGAAATACAGAGTACACGCTTTCTCAGCTTTTGTGAACCAAAATTATCCTGAGCAAGTGGTGTGGCAATTAAAGAAACCAAAAGCACACAGGTGACATCTCTTGTAGTTGCTTATATGATAAATGAATGAAAGAATCAGCCTTTGAGTCCAGCATTCCTGCTTCCCCATGGCTTTCCCTATGCTATCAGCCAAAAGGACGCAGCAGGAAAGAAGCCTATAGGATTAAGTGCTCATCAGTAAATATAGAAGTCAATTTGCACTGGTGTTGGTGGGGTTTGGGAACTAAACACTGATGGGCCAGACTGATATGGCATCAGGATGTGATGCACTGCCAGTATGATAAATTTCTATCAATCAAAGATGTTTCGGTTCATCAGCCAGAACAGAATTTCACTGCAGCACTGAAAGCCACATCAGTTATTTTCCTCACATCATATCTCAGATCAGGTGAATACTCAGCTGTGATGAAAATTTGCAAGAAATGTTTAAAAATGGGAACCTTCTCTCTTCCCTGCTCCACAAAATGGATGGTGCTTTCTTCAAAAATGTATCCAATGCTAAGGGTTAGGTCTGAAAAGTTATGTAAGAGAAACTGGAAAAACTTAAACCTGGGCAACCTTAAAGATGTTACTGTCAATTTCTTTCTTATGATAATTCATTGATGTTAACACCAGAAGAACTGTTACCACTGATTTGATTTATTGTGAGGCAGAACACATTTTCACTCAAAGATTTGTGTCCTTCTGATGCAATGTCCTCTATTGAAGTGAGTGAAAGATTCCCATTTCCATGACCTGGAGAAGGCTTTCATGAAGGAATTGCCCAGCAGCCTGGGACTGACGTGGAAAGTAACTTTAAAATAGACATACATTCTCAATTTGAAATCTGCAGCCTGTTACAAACTTAGCTTTTCCCTTGATGAACTGTTTGGTGATTAATTATACTCATGGTTGAGAAATTGTATGGTTTTTTTCAAAAATGCATTTTTCTAACCTCAGTTTTCAGATCTCACAGCTAATGATACCCTCATCAGCTAGATTAAAGTCTCAGAATGACATACATCTCCTTTTGTAGACATCAACTGATCATGATTAATTTACCCAATACCATTCCCTTTCATTGGCCAAACAAAATAGGTTCTTCTAGCCTCTCATTTTAAGGTATGTTTTCCAAACTTCTTCTTCCTTTCTATTCTTAATACCTTCTTCAATATTCCAACTTCATTCTCTGAATCAACACCAAAATCAGACATGTCACTTAAGTAGTAATCTTTGCAATATCCTACACAGAGGTTTTGCCACCTTAGTGAAAAATCATTTTAACCGCTTCTGGTTTTCTTCTCAGGCTCAGAGCCCCTGGTTTGAAATGATCAAAATCTCTGCATTAATTTTCAAATCCCAAACTTAGTCACTCAGAGGATTCAGGCTGCAATGTTTCTTGAAATGTTTTTAGCTACCACACTACAGGTAAACATCCTGATTTAAACTTGGTTTAACATTAAGCATTGGTCAGTAATTTTACAAAAGCAAGAAACAACGGCTGTTACAATTAAAGTGAATGGAGCTAATAATAACATGAAGATCACACAAATATATATTGAACACACGTATTCATACATTTCCGCTCATAGATTGTCGAACAAATGTTCCCATTTAAAAATGATTGATTCTGCTGTAAAGATCTGTGGGAGTATAGCTCAGAATAAGTACAGGGGATTGTTTTGTCAAAAGTGTGAATAAGCCATTTTGCAAATAAGAAACATATACAGACATGGTTGAATACAGTCACATGTGTGCAATACAAATTCATAGAAACAGGCAAACCCAAACGTGAGTTTTTGTGTGATTACGCATTGCATAGTCTCCGCTACTGTCAAACGATATTTGCGCTGACATAAAGAAACTCAAAAACATACAATAGTGTGAAACAAATAACCTTTTCAGAATAAAGAGGAATAATAAAACACTGAGCAGGAAAAATCTTTTCACTTCAGAATGCCTCATCTCTTTTTGCCTTGGGAATAGAAAATCCCTTTACAGTGAAACTCACAGCAGCTCTCTCCAGACAGGCTACAGGGTGCTTATTTGTAACATTCATGTTTATATAAGGCTGTCTGTTCAGTCAAAGATATTTAAAAAAAAAAAACAAAACAAAACAAAAAAACCAGCATATATAATTCTTTTTTTGCACTCACTGAAATCTGTAATTGTTCCCTAAAATGATGTGTTTCTGTAATTAAGAAGCTTGAGAGCAACCTTTACAGGCAAATCCCGGAAAGAATTGTTTCCTGAGCCATCCTGATTGTTAAAAAACAATAATTTGAAAGCAGTATAACCTGAGAGACATTCTTCCTTTCCACTGTGTCTGACCTACTGTCTCATTTAGCTCAAAAGAGATCATCCAGAAAAGTACACGTGCACAGACATGCGGGGCAGAATAATTCTGTATAAAGGAATCATTTCTAGTAAACCTGAAGAATGAGTATAGATGTCATGTCAGTTGCAAATGAACTTCTGGTGATTCATTAGATGGTACTAATTTGTTGAAGTCTTAAGTCAATGAAGAGGGTGAAGTCATGAGAGGATTGTGCTCCAATGATTAGATCACTGATTATCTCATTCTAATGTCCATGAACCAAAGCTATCAGGTTGTCCCAGCATTTGTGCAGGACTCTTTATGGAGAATTCAATAGTAAGTGCCAAGGATGCCACTGACTTTAATATCTGTTCTTTGCTAACTTTTACCTGTCACTCATAATTCCCTACATATTTTTTCCAAACAGTGACAGAAACATAAGGATGAGAGGAATTTAAATCCCCCTAAAGTGGGCTTTTGAACAAGCCAGGAAAAAGGGATTCGGCTTCTAATAGATAACAGTTACCCCAGATATGCTTCTATCTCAAAATACCATGTGTACAGAGAACAAACGTGCTGATGATGTGGTAAGCCATTTGGCCCAAAAGAGGAAATTACATTCAAGTACAAAATATTGAATCACTTGGATATGGTTTCCATACTGAAAAAAAAAGAAGTTCTTTTCCCTGCAATTGGCACTAAAGAAAAGTTTTTAAAAGCCCTGTCCTTGCCAACTTTTGCAAACCGCTGTAGCAGGTCATCCTCTGAGGGTGAGGAGGGCACTTTGGAGTGGAAAGGAGGAGAAGGCACGCACCAGTGCAGGGTTACCAATTGCAAAGGTGGCCTTCATCCAACTCCATTATGTCAGCCCAGGAGTCCTGATGTTAAGGATTAGTTCTGCTTTGTATGACCTCCTGAGTTTCTAATATCACATCTGACAAAAATCACAAGATGTTACTCAGTCTCTATACTCTAACTGGTATTGATCTACATGAAAGTTTCTGGTACATGTCAGTTAAGACAAAGTCCCACGCAGAAACCAGTTGTGAACATGAGATGTTACCACTTACAGTGAAATACCTACACATTTCAGGAACTGCATGGGTTAGGATTTCTTACAGTTATTGGAAAACCACTTACTACAGTGTATTTCAATCTACAGTTATTCTATGGGAAGAGGTATCACATGTCACTGTCTATGACAATAAGCTATCCATTGCAACACCTCTAAAGTAAGAGAGAGTGCAGGGTTTTATTACTTTTCAATGACCCACTGTATCGCCTTTAGCAAGTTCGCTTCTCTCTCTTGAAATAACATTCACAGATTTTGTATGAAGTATGCTATTTTATTTGTATGAAGCATGCTATTATGGAGAAAAATTCTCTCAGGCTTCTCATGTTGTCATATGATAGCACAGATGTCCCACCCAATCAACAGCCGTTACTTCATGCAAACCATCAGGACAACGCTAAGCCTCTTAGAAGCTTTCTTACATGTGCATGCTACCTACGTGTAAAAAAAAAATATTAAGGCTAGGAGGGGTTGATAAGTTATTTGCTTGATTTATGGACTAAAGGAGAAATGTCCAGAATTGCATATTGGCCACTGTTATGTTATTAAATATTTTTTCTGGGCCATTCTGAGCTAATCTGCTGTCACACTGCCAGGAAAACAACAGTGCTATGCTGCCGGATTGCTCGGGGTTAGGATAACTGATGACATCAGATGGATTTGCAGCAGACTCAAGTTTGAAACTTCGTGGTGCATAAGAGTGATTCTTAGAGAAATTATCAGTCCTCTCAGATCAATGCAAAAGGCACAAACTAAATAAACTCTAAGGTCATCTGGGCTGACAAGAAGGTAGGCTAAAAAATGGCAGAGAGGGTTGACACAGTAGCAGGAGGATGTCCTGTTAGCACCCACTACTGACACTGACATATTTCACTGCATGACACTTCTTGTGTGTGGGGGATTCCAGTGGATGTGGTTATCTTCACCACCACAGGAGAATGTTGTTAACTGGCTGATACCGGAGGCTGTGTGCCCATGAAATCCTGCTTTCCCAAGAAGCCACTTTTTCCACGATGTGCTCAAAGAACAACCAGCAGTCAGTCTTATGTTCAGTCACGTAGCAAGTGTTGGCAGAGAGCATTGCGATGAATTACATTGCACATGATTTGAAACAGCTAATTACTTAAAATTGTAAGTTGTAAATTGTAAAACTGTGATTGCTTTGACAGTGGGAGAATACTGGCTATTGCTGGAAAAAAATAATTTTCTCTGCTGGTTATGCTGCACAGAATAAGTAAGAGAGAAATTTCTACTAGCACAATGGAGGAAGCAGAAACCACTTATCAGAAACTCAGATAAGAACAACCTTGTCGATCCTTACCCCAAACTTGAGGCAAGCTCCTGGTTTTACTACCACAGTGCTTCATCAATCTTGTCTACCCACACCTGCTCTCCCCTTTTTGACAGCATTCAACTGCCTGACTGGGAGACTGTGAAATCTCTTGTCCACATTCCACCATCTATAAGAAGTGAGGTCCAACTTGCATTAACATCCTTAACAACTTAACCCTGAGCCAGTCCCTAAGCACCCTTTATTTTGTGCACTGAATGAAGCAGGTAATCTACAAAAAAGTAGAATGACAATTAAGTTAACAAAGCTAACATGCTTCCAAAAAAGGCTGGGCAATTTTAATCCTGGGATTTCTGAACTTTTGAATACATATCTCCTTAGGCTTTTTATTCTTTTACTATTTTTATGCAAAGAGGCATAACAAATATGAACTTCTGCAAAAGAGGTAGCCATATGGCCACTTCTCTTGCCACCATTAACTAGCCACAGAAGGCAAGAGAAGATGTACTCCCTGTCTGCTGCTCCACTGTGGCCAGGATGCTCAGTGGATAACCCACTAGAAAGACACATCTTTGGAACCTCTGTCCTTCTCCCCTCTGCCTGAATGAAGTCTGCACCTAGCTACCTGTGTGGAAATTCATTCTCCATTAATAAAAACTGTGTCTACAGCATCTCTTGCATCCATTTGCAGGATGATTTTTCAGGCAGTTCCATTCAAGTCTAAGTATTTCACTGTGCTTACAAGAGCAGCAAACATAGGCTTGACCTGCAAGCCACACGTGTGTAAATACCAGCTAGTGCTTGCACTCACAGCACAAGGCTGCAGCCTGTAAGTATCCATCACATCCTGACTCACACGCGGGGCTGTAAAATGGGACTTGAAAAAATAGCAGTTCTGTGCTTTTTGAAGGATGGGTTTTAGTTTAGAGAGACAGACAGAGCCCTGGGGGTGCGTTCTGGGCATTTCCTGCTTGAGTATGCAGCTGTAAAGATCAGTCACATTATAAGCCCAACCAACTTGACAGAATCCCTTAACTAAATCTGCAAATGAAGGCAACCCCTGATGGGAAGGAAGGGCCACTGTGGCTTAATTAACTGTTAATGAAGAGCCTGGGCCTTTCCAGTACTAGTTGCAGGACAACCAGCTGGGGATCACTCTTGCAAAAACAGAAAGCTTGCAGTCCCCTTCACAGAAATGATACTTCTTCGCCTTTTAGTGTTTCTGGTATGCCTAGCAAGCCTCCAAAATATGAGATATAAGGCACAATTTTAGCCGACCATTTCCGATTACTCTCTCGTCATACCCTGCCTCCCACTGTCCCCACTTCAATGTACTAGCCATCCTTACAGAGTATTCTCACCTAGAAATTATCATCTCCTGTAAAATACATTATTAAGTGCAGAAGTCACTTAAAGTCTATCTGCTGAATTTCTTTTAGCATTGCCTTGAGTGAGGGTATCAATTAATTCAGCCAAGTAATTCTGCATACCAAGCAATGGTTAGGTGTTTCCAGGTCCTCAGTTGCAAACCTTCTGCCTGACAATCTCAGGTACTGACCTGCTGAGAGACCAGTTTCTCTGTCTTTCCACAATAGTCAAGTTATTTGTGATCACCAGCATTCACTGATGAACCGTGGCAAATGAAAGAAGGAAGGAGAAAAAAATCAAGGGGGATATTAGCTTCCACGCTATTGACAAAGGTTTACTAGAGAGACCTGAAACATGAACATACCCATGAATGTTCAGTCATCAGCAATAATTTTCCGGTGAGCTACTTCTTCATTAATATTCTCCAAATCTTTCACACTGTCATAAAAATCATGGGAGTAGAAGTGGAAAAGTCCATTGTTTTTATAGTCTGTTGGGACCAAAGAAGGCAGACTCCTTTTGCAGATTCAGCAAATCTTTACTTCTTTTAAATGCAGCACTGTTTCGAATGACTCAAGAACTGGCTCTCACCATCTGTTGTAGACAGAGTTCCACAGCTAATAAATGTGACTAAAAAGATTTATTTTTTTTCTCAGTGGCCCACCTATGTTTTGGTTTCTTCGTATTTATCTCATTACTTAAAACTGTAATACTTTACCCTCTTTGGTGTTTTCACACTGGAAGTCCAAGTGGATGGCTCATGTAGATTTATAGAGTCTAGAAGGGAACTCTGATGAGTTAGTCCAACTCCTGTATAACAAACTAAAAAAATAATTTATCAAGCAATTGCTTCATCTCAGCTATTAATTTGTGGCAGAATCAAAGTGTACCTTTTAAAAAGACAATGAGTCCCCATTAAGAGACTTCAAGTGGCACAGAATTTATGCTGTCCCTAGATAAAGTGCTACATTGTTTCTTTACTCTTATGGTTAAAATTTTAATTTGGAATTTTAGTGACCTGAACTCTGAGCCACCAACTCTTGTTATGGCTTTTGCCATTAAAGAATTCTCTATTTTCAACTATACTTGAGTAATACCTTACTTTTCATAGAATCATAGAATAGTTTGGGTTTATAGGGACCTTTAAAGGACATATAGTCCAGCCCCTCCATGCAATGAGCAGGGTCATCTTCAACTAGATCACGTTGCTCAGAGCCCCGTACAACCTGACCTTGAATGTTTCCAGGGATGGAGCATCTACCACCTCTCTGGGCGGTCTGTTCCAGTGTTTCACTATCCACATCATAAAAAATTTCTTCCTTATATCTAGACAAAATCTACCTTCTTTTAGTTTAAAAGCCTTGTCCTTCTAGGAGGATCTGTTCCATGATCTTCCCAGGCACAGAGGTGAGGCTGACAGGTCAGTAGCTCCCAAGATCCTCCCTTCTTCCCTTTTTAAAAATGGGCACAATGTTTCTGGGGACTTCACCTGACTGCCATGACTTTTCAAATATCATGGAGAGTGGGCTTGGCAACTAAATCAGCCAATTCTCTCAGGACTTTGGGATGCATCTCATTAGGTCCCATAGATTTCTGTATGTTCAGGTTCCTCAGGTGGTCACAACCCTGATCTCTTATAGTGGGAGGGACTTTTCTTCCCCAGTCCCTGCCTTGCAGTCCAGCCAATCGATTTAGCTTATACTAGTTGAATTTAAAGCTGACTATGGTATTGCAGTCTTCATAGAAATTGAGGTCTTGAGATTACTCAGAGCTACACAGCCAATGTCGCTCATTATGACTGACAGAGATTCCACTCTCCCCATATCTTAAGAGACCTCAGTCTTCATGCTTCCTGTCTTTCCAGCCTCCCATCTTTCCAGAAAAATGGCCAATAAAAGGGAAAATGAATTTTGAATGAGTAATTATTACCACTTCTTCTGTTCTATTTTTGTGGTACTTTTCATCAAGAAGACCCAAATTGTCTGTGCTGAGAACAATTATATGCGGATTTAATTTTCATGGAGAGTGGGAGCTGGAAGGGAAAGCTCTGCTGAATATATTCACCAGTATGGGAAGGAAGAGGGCAGCCATTTTCTCCAGAGTGCTATTGTTATTGAGTGAATTTGTTATTATAGAAATATTTAAATAGGGCCTGTTTCACGCTAATGCCCCCTGAGTAAATAGGATCTTGGCTTTTAAGGATTCCTCCTAAAAGCCATGTTCACATGCAGAACAGAAGGGAATTCATCCTAAGCACCTAAAAAATATTGACAATAATAATAATCCTTCACTGTGGTTTACACATTTGGGCTTGTTGAGCATACATTTCTGTACCAGCATAAACTGGTTTGGTTAGAGGCTTGCCTTGATTTTTCAATTTGAATTATCGCCTCAGCTGTGGATACAGCCACACTTTATGCTTATGCTGGTATAGATTATCTTCCTCTAGTAAAGGACTAAGCTACACCAGTAGAAACAGGTGTGGATTCACTCACTGTAGTTGACTCTGTTCTCCCCAGAAGCACCACCTGCAGTCCATGCTCACCTGGATCACACTGCATTAATGGCCACACAACTGTGCAGCTGCCTTCCCCACCCCTCCTGCCTAACTATTGCAGCCTTTCATGAGCCTAACACCATGGATACAAGTGAGGGACTTGATAAAACTTAAATTAAACCAACAGAACAACTATGTCTAACTAAGAGGATTGCATAATCAGTCCACTCTTTACAAAGGGTATTTTGGATACAAGCAGAAATTGGGTACCCCAACATGAAACAATACAACAATTTCATACCATGATATTAAGTTCATTAGATAACTCCTTAGCGGAACAATATTCTTTGGTAGGCTCCTCTGCCCTGCTGCTCTCTCCGACCTTGCTCAGAGATTTTAGAGGTGGTTGCTTCCCCTGGCCTGTTCTTGCCTCCACCATTCCGCTGGGGCTCTACACACAAATGCACCTGCATTTGAAAGTACATTTTTAGTGCCTTGGTTAAGTAGATTCATACAGGTCTGGGAGAAACAATGCAACTTACCACCTATGACCAAACTGTCCAAGGAAGTCAGTCCCTCAGGCAGTATATGTTTTACATCTGACTTCAATAAATCAAATGTGGGATAATTATTCCTTATAATTTGGGGTCATTTAGCTATGGCCCACAGAATTAAAGACTTATGGATTTTAACTTCAAAATCCAAGCATTGTTCATTTTGGGAAATGGTCAATGTACCAAGATTGCTGGTAGCTCAACTCCTAGGCTGATTCAAACTCTATTTTAAGATCATGGGAAGTTACGGGAAGATAAACGCAAATTCACAGAACTGAGATCAACTGAGAAAGCAATAAGGTGATTTTGTCCAATCTTCTACAAAGAACTTTGGAAGGTTTTAGAGTATGACCTTACTGCTGTTCTGCAGAGTCCAATGACTTAGGTTTGACTGAGGCATATTAGCCAAGAAGAGGACTGTTACAGAAGATTACTTGCTTGGAAACAAAGGTAGCAAAAGGTTTTCTGATGCCACAGTAGCATGACATCCAAGTAAAACTGAGATGAGGCAGTAGCACAAGACACTTCTCCATCTCTAACAGAGTAAAAGGGAGAAAATGCTCCAGGATGAGTCAACAGGAACACTTTCTACTGCACAGTTGATTAGTAGGGTTGGGTGTTATTTGCAGCGCGCTCAATCATAGCCGCTTTTACCAAGTCAAATGACTTGTACTAAAAGTTCTTCTGAACTTTATCTCATGGAAGGAGAACTGAGTATAAAACATCAGGCTTCAATTTCTTCAGAGAGAAAATCTGATAGAGGGATCAGTGATTAGAGAGAGTTGCCAGGAAATATTTGATAAGCAGCAGACCTAAGGAACTGTTACGTGTCCATTTTCAAAATCCCTTTCTTTCCTGCTGTGCAAAAAACCAAGAGCATTATTTGTGAACCACAGAATCCGAAACATCTGGGGGGACAGTTAGACAAAAGGAAGGACAAAGAAGGAAGCATTTATGTGTTCCTGTTCCCTCACTGAAAAGAATATTTTTCTGCACTATATGCTCTGTAAGTGCTGGGTATGCAGCAGTATGGGGGAAAGAAAGGGGTTTGGTTCTACCTAAGTTTCTCTTGAGGAGAGCACTTTATCACTTCAGCAGAGCAAGCAGCATTGCAATCGCTCTGTATGTTTAGGAAGAAACATATTTCTGGCAACAGACCCAATAAATTAAGGGTGTCATAGAGAAATCTGTCCGCGTGGATTCACAGATTTACAGCAAAGACAAGAGAAATAAAAAAATGGGAGAAAGCAGGTGCCGAAGAATGCCCATTTTCACTTTGGCTGAAATGGGAAATATCCTTGTAATGGAAGCCCACACTGCAGATACCAATCAGAGCTCCCTTTATCATCAGGCTCCATAGACATTCAGGCTACGCTGAAGTTGTCAGCTTCAGTATCAGTGTCCACTTACTCAGGCTTCTGTGGGATGCACAAGGGTTTTGAATGTTTCACATGGTAAGACAGAACAGTCAAGGCTGCCAAGATAGTATGAGGAGCACCAGGTAAACGATTTTTTAAGTGCCGTGGTTTCCTTTTTTCAGACCTTCCCAGGCAGCTCCTTGTTGTGATAAAAATTAGGTGGTTTCCTTCCTCCTCCTTCATCCCAAGAGCATCCTCCTGGGAGAAGTTATGAGACTTTCCACTGCCCTTTCCACCTTGCTGCCTCCATCCATCGTTCCTGTTAATCAATGGGGCGGCAGCTCTAAGTAGCCAAGCAAGTAGTGAGGAGCAGAGGAAAGGAAATGGGACTGTAAGTGCTGGGGTTCAGCCCTTGAGGACTCCTGCAGAGAGAAAGCTCTTCCGAAAGAGCCTCCCCTGGTAGCTCTTCTTGCACCACTTTTGCTGTGGCTCTGTCCCATCAGAAGTCTGCATGTCACTCATTCTCCTCTAAGACAAGACCTGAAGCACAGCAGGAGCGACTGGGAGATGGCCACCAGCACAGCAGGAACAGCTGACAGATCAGTCAGGACAGAGCGATAGGAAGGAGTAAAACTTTGGGAGAGCAATAGGGAAGGATGCTCACCTTGCTCTAAATTGAGATAGGCGTATAAGCCACTTAAACATAACATTCCCTGCTGAGGGGGGGAACAAAGGGTCAAATGATGTCCTGTAACCTCAGATTACAAACTATGAACACAGTACAAAGAGAGATGGACAGCAGCTTTCATTATTTACACACAAGGGGAAGGGCAAAGAAAGGTTTGGAACTACTACCTGCATACTTTCAGAGTAGTAATCTCTCCCATGAAGATTACTCAGATTTGACAACTTGATACATCACAACATCCCCTTCTAAAGACTGCTATTGATTTAAATTTTTCTGTGCAGCTGGCAGATAGCACAGTGTGGCTCATTACTGACTGTCTGGACAGAATACTTTAGCTTCCATGTTTCTGGAAGGTAGGGTTCTTCTCTAGGTAGGGTTTCCTCAGGTTATCTACAAAATGGACCACTAGCTCATGTTTGGCACATTTGTCTTGAATCTTCTTCTGATGACAGTGTGACAGTAGGAGAACCAGGGAGAGAAAGGATGACCTGAACACTAGCTTTGGTTACTGGTTGCTGTGTCTCTGCAAACATCTGTCCTGCTCCACTGCAGCGGTGGAGACCTGGGATAGCTGTGTCACCAGCTGCTATTGCCAATTTATGTACCATGTCATTGAACCCTGCTTGGAAAGAGTCTAATTGACATGCTGCTTAAAACAGTGGTAGCAGCAAATTTCCCCCCATTTACACAAGGCTTTAGGTGCACCAGGAATGCCAGTCCAACTCAGGTGGGTTTTAACCCTCCTAGTGTCACAGCTCAGTGCTAGAGTGAGGAGCTGTAACCCCACTGTTCAGGGGCCTTTCCAGCTAGGGGTAATGGGTCAATTATTTGTCCTGCAGCCAGCAGACCACTGCAGAAGAGCTGACAGCAGACCTTCATGTCCCATGCCTTGGCTGTTAGGCGTGACATAAGAGAGCCACTAAGCAAAGACATAAATTGGGCATAAGGGATGAAAGGAGAAGTCACTTCTATTCAGAGTATACAAGGTTATTTCTATTTGATTTTGTCAGATTCCACCTCATTGAAGTGCTCCGATCATCACCTCAAAGAAAAGGTCTCTAGTTACCAATTTAACATATCTTTTCTATTAACAATTTTTAATTAGTATGTCTGGAACTTTCCAGCAAAGAATTTTAGCAAGCAAAAAAGCCAAGACTTGTGTGCATGATATTCCTAAGGTTTAAAAAAAACCAATAAACTCCAAAACTTCACTGACTAGGCATCTTCAATTGAATACTGTACTAGTTTATAAACATTGTAGACCAAAACTCTAGGTAAACTAGAATGTTTTGTTGTTGCATTTTTTTATACTTCATTTCAGCTGTGTTACAATGACATATTCTGTATTTTAAGAAATCCATGAACAGATTCAGGTGATTTCACCACAATAGCATATGACCGTGAGAACAAGATGGGGAAATACAGAGTACACGCTTTCTCAGCTTTTGTGAACCAAAATTATCCTGAGCAAGTGGTGTGGCAATTAAAGAAACCAAAAGCACACAGGTGACATCTCTTGTAGTTGCTTATATGATAAATGAATGAAAGAATCAGCCTTTGAGTCCAGCATTCCTGCTTCCCCATGGCTTTCCCTATGCTATCAGCCAAAAGGACGCAGCAGGAAAGAAGCCTATAGGATTAAGTGCTCATCAGTAAATATAGAAGTCAATTTGCACTGGTGTTGGTGGGGTTTGGGAACTAAACACTGATGGGCCAGACTGATATGGCATCAGGATGTGATGCACTGCCAGTATGATAAATTTCTATCAATCAAAGATGTTTCGGTTCATCAGCCAGAACAGAATTTCACTGCAGCACTGAAAGCCACATCAGTTATTTTCCTCACATCATATCTCAGATCAGGTGAATACTCAGCTGTGATGAAAATTTGCAAGAAATGTTTAAAAATGGGAACCTTCTCTCTTCCCTGCTCCACAAAATGGATGGTGCTTTCTTCAAAAATGTATCCAATGCTAAGGGTTAGGTCTGAAAAGTTATGTAAGAGAAACTGGAAAAACTTAAACCTGGGCAACCTTAAAGATGTTACTGTCAATTTCTTTCTTATGATAATTCATTGATGTTAACACCAGAAGAACTGTTACCACTGATTTGATTTATTGTGAGGCAGAACACATTTTCACTCAAAGATTTGTGTCCTTCTGATGCAATGTCCTCTATTGAAGTGAGTGAAAGATTCCCATTTCCATGACCTGGAGAAGGCTTTCATGAAGGAATTGCCCAGCAGCCTGGGACTGACGTGGAAAGTAACTTTAAAATAGACATACATTCTCAATTTGAAATCTGCAGCCTGTTACAAACTTAGCTTTTCCCTTGATGAACTGTTTGGTGATTAATTATACTCATGGTTGAGAAATTGTATGGTTTTTTTCAAAAATGCATTTTTCTAACCTCAGTTTTCAGATCTCACAGCTAATGATACCCTCATCAGCTAGATTAAAGTCTCAGAATGACATACATCTCCTTTTGTAGACATCAACTGATCATGATTAATTTACCCAATACCATTCCCTTTCATTGGCCAAACAAAATAGGTTCTTCTAGCCTCTCATTTTAAGGTATGTTTTCCAAACTTCTTCTTCCTTTCTATTCTTAATACCTTCTTCAATATTCCAACTTCATTCTCTGAATCAACACCAAAATCAGACATGTCACTTAAGTAGTAATCTTTGCAATATCCTACACAGAGGTTTTGCCACCTTAGTGAAAAATCATTTTAACCGCTTCTGGTTTTCTTCTCAGGCTCAGAGCCCCTGGTTTGAAATGATCAAAATCTCTGCATTAATTTTCAAATCCCAAACTTAGTCACTCAGAGGATTCAGGCTGCAATGTTTCTTGAAATGTTTTTAGCTACCACACTACAGGTAAACATCCTGATTTAAACTTGGTTTAACATTAAGCATTGGTCAGTAATTTTACAAAAGCAAGAAACAACGGCTGTTACAATTAAAGTGAATGGAGCTAATAATAACATGAAGATCACACAAATATATATTGAACACACGTATTCATACATTTCCGCTCATAGATTGTCGAACAAATGTTCCCATTTAAAAATGATTGATTCTGCTGTAAAGATCTGTGGGAGTATAGCTCAGAATAAGTACAGGGGATTGTTTTGTCAAAAGTGTGAATAAGCCATTTTGCAAATAAGAAACATATACAGACATGGTTGAATACAGTCACATGTGTGCAATACAAATTCATAGAAACAGGCAAACCCAAACGTGAGTTTTTGTGTGATTACGCATTGCATAGTCTCCGCTACTGTCAAACGATATTTGCGCTGACATAAAGAAACTCAAAAACATACAATAGTGTGAAACAAATAACCTTTTCAGAATAAAGAGGAATAATAAAACACTGAGCAGGAAAAATCTTTTCACTTCAGAATGCCTCATCTCTTTTTGCCTTGGGAATAGAAAATCCCTTTACAGTGAAACTCACAGCAGCTCTCTCCAGACAGGCTACAGGGTGCTTATTTGTAACATTCATGTTTATATAAGGCTGTCTGTTCAGTCAAAGATATTTAAAAAAAAAAAACAAAACAAAACAAAAAAACCAGCATATATAATTCTTTTTTTGCACTCACTGAAATCTGTAATTGTTCCCTAAAATGATGTGTTTCTGTAATTAAGAAGCTTGAGAGCAACCTTTACAGGCAAATCCCGGAAAGAATTGTTTCCTGAGCCATCCTGATTGTTAAAAAACAATAATTTGAAAGCAGTATAACCTGAGAGACATTCTTCCTTTCCACTGTGTCTGACCTACTGTCTCATTTAGCTCAAAAGAGATCATCCAGAAAAGTACACGTGCACAGACATGCGGGGCAGAATAATTCTGTATAAAGGAATCATTTCTAGTAAACCTGAAGAATGAGTATAGATGTCATGTCAGTTGCAAATGAACTTCTGGTGATTCATTAGATGGTACTAATTTGTTGAAGTCTTAAGTCAATGAAGAGGGTGAAGTCATGAGAGGATTGTGCTCCAATGATTAGATCACTGATTATCTCATTCTAATGTCCATGAACCAAAGCTATCAGGTTGTCCCAGCATTTGTGCAGGACTCTTTATGGAGAATTCAATAGTAAGTGCCAAGGATGCCACTGACTTTAATATCTGTTCTTTGCTAACTTTTACCTGTCACTCATAATTCCCTACATATTTTTTCCAAACAGTGACAGAAACATAAGGATGAGAGGAATTTAAATCCCCCTAAAGTGGGCTTTTGAACAAGCCAGGAAAAAGGGATTCGGCTTCTAATAGATAACAGTTACCCCAGATATGCTTCTATCTCAAAATACCATGTGTACAGAGAACAAACGTGCTGATGATGTGGTAAGCCATTTGGCCCAAAAGAGGAAATTACATTCAAGTACAAAATATTGAATCACTTGGATATGGTTTCCATACTGAAAAAAAAAGAAGTTCTTTTCCCTGCAATTGGCACTAAAGAAAAGTTTTTAAAAGCCCTGTCCTTGCCAACTTTTGCAAACCGCTGTAGCAGGTCATCCTCTGAGGGTGAGGAGGGCACTTTGGAGTGGAAAGGAGGAGAAGGCACGCACCAGTGCAGGGTTACCAATTGCAAAGGTGGCCTTCATCCAACTCCATTATGTCAGCCCAGGAGTCCTGATGTTAAGGATTAGTTCTGCTTTGTATGACCTCCTGAGTTTCTAATATCACATCTGACAAAAATCACAAGATGTTACTCAGTCTCTATACTCTAACTGGTATTGATCTACATGAAAGTTTCTGGTACATGTCAGTTAAGACAAAGTCCCACGCAGAAACCAGTTGTGAACATGAGATGTTACCACTTACAGTGAAATACCTACACATTTCAGGAACTGCATGGGTTAGGATTTCTTACAGTTATTGGAAAACCACTTACTACAGTGTATTTCAATCTACAGTTATTCTATGGGAAGAGGTATCACATGTCACTGTCTATGACAATAAGCTATCCATTGCAACACCTCTAAAGTAAGAGAGAGTGCAGGGTTTTATTACTTTTCAATGACCCACTGTATCGCCTTTAGCAAGTTCGCTTCTCTCTCTTGAAATAACATTCACAGATTTTGTATGAAGTATGCTATTTTATTTGTATGAAGCATGCTATTATGGAGAAAAATTCTCTCAGGCTTCTCATGTTGTCATATGATAGCACAGATGTCCCACCCAATCAACAGCCGTTACTTCATGCAAACCATCAGGACAACGCTAAGCCTCTTAGAAGCTTTCTTACATGTGCATGCTACCTACGTGTAAAAAAAAAATATTAAGGCTAGGAGGGGTTGATAAGTTATTTGCTTGATTTATGGACTAAAGGAGAAATGTCCAGAATTGCATATTGGCCACTGTTATGTTATTAAATATTTTTTCTGGGCCATTCTGAGCTAATCTGCTGTCACACTGCCAGGAAAACAACAGTGCTATGCTGCCGGATTGCTCGGGGTTAGGATAACTGATGACATCAGATGGATTTGCAGCAGACTCAAGTTTGAAACTTCGTGGTGCATAAGAGTGATTCTTAGAGAAATTATCAGTCCTCTCAGATCAATGCAAAAGGCACAAACTAAATAAACTCTAAGGTCATCTGGGCTGACAAGAAGGTAGGCTAAAAAATGGCAGAGAGGGTTGACACAGTAGCAGGAGGATGTCCTGTTAGCACCCACTACTGACACTGACATATTTCACTGCATGACACTTCTTGTGTGTGGGGGATTCCAGTGGATGTGGTTATCTTCACCACCACAGGAGAATGTTGTTAACTGGCTGATACCGGAGGCTGTGTGCCCATGAAATCCTGCTTTCCCAAGAAGCCACTTTTTCCACGATGTGCTCAAAGAACAACCAGCAGTCAGTCTTATGTTCAGTCACGTAGCAAGTGTTGGCAGAGAGCATTGCGATGAATTACATTGCACATGATTTGAAACAGCTAATTACTTAAAATTGTAAGTTGTAAATTGTAAAACTGTGATTGCTTTGACAGTGGGAGAATACTGGCTATTGCTGGAAAAAAATAATTTTCTCTGCTGGTTATGCTGCACAGAATAAGTAAGAGAGAAATTTCTACTAGCACAATGGAGGAAGCAGAAACCACTTATCAGAAACTCAGATAAGAACAACCTTGTCGATCCTTACCCCAAACTTGAGGCAAGCTCCTGGTTTTACTACCACAGTGCTTCATCAATCTTGTCTACCCACACCTGCTCTCCCCTTTTTGACAGCATTCAACTGCCTGACTGGGAGACTGTGAAATCTCTTGTCCACATTCCACCATCTATAAGAAGTGAGGTCCAACTTGCATTAACATCCTTAACAACTTAACCCTGAGCCAGTCCCTAAGCACCCTTTATTTTGTGCACTGAATGAAGCAGGTAATCTACAAAAAAGTAGAATGACAATTAAGTTAACAAAGCTAACATGCTTCCAAAAAAGGCTGGGCAATTTTAATCCTGGGATTTCTGAACTTTTGAATACATATCTCCTTAGGCTTTTTATTCTTTTACTATTTTTATGCAATTGGGCATAAAGAGGCATAACAAATATGAACTTCTGCAAAAGAGGTAGCCATATGGCCACTTCTCTTGCCACCATTAACTAGCCACAGAAGGCAAGAGAAGATGTACTCCCTGTCTGCTGCTCCACTGTGGCCAGGATGCTCAGTGGATAACCCACTAGAAAGACACATCTTTGGAACCTCTGTCCTTCTCCCCTCTGCCTGAATGAAGTCTGCACCTAGCTACCTGTGTGGAAATTCATTCTCCATTAATAAAAACTGTGTCTACAGCATCTCTTGCATCCATTTGCAGGATGATTTTTCAGGCAGTTCCATTCAAGTCTAAGTATTTCACTGTGCTTACAAGAGCAGCAAACATAGGCTTGACCTGCAAGCCACACGTGTGTAAATACCAGCTAGTGCTTGCACTCACAGCACAAGGCTGCAGCCTGTAAGTATCCATCACATCCTGACTCACACGCGGGGCTGTAAAATGGGACTTGAAAAAATAGCAGTTCTGTGCTTTTTGAAGGATGGGTTTTAGTTTAGAGAGACAGACAGAGCCCTGGGGGTGCGTTCTGGGCATTTCCTGCTTGAGTATGCAGCTGTAAAGATCAGTCACATTATAAGCCCAACCAACTTGACAGAATCCCTTAACTAAATCTGCAAATGAAGGCAACCCCTGATGGGAAGGAAGGGCCACTGTGGCTTAATTAACTGTTAATGAAGAGCCTGGGCCTTTCCAGTACTAGTTGCAGGACAACCAGCTGGGGATCACTCTTGCAAAAACAGAAAGCTTGCAGTCCCCTTCACAGAAATGATACTTCTTCGCCTTTTAGTGTTTCTGGTATGCCTAGCAAGCCTCCAAAATATGAGATATAAGGCACAATTTTAGCCGACCATTTCCGATTACTCTCTCGTCATACCCTGCCTCCCACTGTCCCCACTTCAATGTACTAGCCATCCTTACAGAGTATTCTCACCTAGAAATTATCATCTCCTGTAAAATACATTATTAAGTGCAGAAGTCACTTAAAGTCTATCTGCTGAATTTCTTTTAGCATTGCCTTGAGTGAGGGTATCAATTAATTCAGCCAAGTAATTCTGCATACCAAGCAATGGTTAGGTGTTTCCAGGTCCTCAGTTGCAAACCTTCTGCCTGACAATCTCAGGTACTGACCTGCTGAGAGACCAGTTTCTCTGTCTTTCCACAATAGTCAAGTTATTTGTGATCACCAGCATTCACTGATGAACCGTGGCAAATGAAAGAAGGAAGGAGAAAAAAATCAAGGGGGATATTAGCTTCCACGCTATTGACAAAGGTTTACTAGAGAGACCTGAAACATGAACATACCCATGAATGTTCAGTCATCAGCAATAATTTTCCGGTGAGCTACTTCTTCATTAATATTCTCCAAATCTTTCACACTGTCATAAAAATCATGGGAGTAGAAGTGGAAAAGTCCATTGTTTTTATAGTCTGTTGGGACCAAAGAAGGCAGACTCCTTTTGCAGATTCAGCAAATCTTTACTTCTTTTAAATGCAGCACTGTTTCGAATGACTCAAGAACTGGCTCTCACCATCTGTTGTAGACAGAGTTCCACAGCTAATAAATGTGACTAAAAAGATTTATTTTTTTTCTCAGTGGCCCACCTATGTTTTGGTTTCTTCGTATTTATCTCATTACTTAAAACTGTAATACTTTACCCTCTTTGGTGTTTTCACACTGGAAGTCCAAGTGGATGGCTCATGTAGATTTATAGAGTCTAGAAGGGAACTCTGATGAGTTAGTCCAACTCCTGTATAACAAACTAAAAAAATAATTTATCAAGCAATTGCTTCATCTCAGCTATTAATTTGTGGCAGAATCAAAGTGTACCTTTTAAAAAGACAATGAGTCCCCATTAAGAGACTTCAAGTGGCACAGAATTTATGCTGTCCCTAGATAAAGTGCTACATTGTTTCTTTACTCTTATGGTTAAAATTTTAATTTGGAATTTTAGTGACCTGAACTCTGAGCCACCAACTCTTGTTATGGCTTTTGCCATTAAAGAATTCTCTATTTTCAACTATACTTGAGTAATACCTTACTTTTCATAGAATCATAGAATAGTTTGGGTTTATAGGGACCTTTAAAGGACATATAGTCCAGCCCCTCCATGCAATGAGCAGGGTCATCTTCAACTAGATCACGTTGCTCAGAGCCCCGTACAACCTGACCTTGAATGTTTCCAGGGATGGAGCATCTACCACCTCTCTGGGCGGTCTGTTCCAGTGTTTCACTATCCACATCATAAAAAATTTCTTCCTTATATCTAGACAAAATCTACCTTCTTTTAGTTTAAAAGCCTTGTCCTTCTAGGAGGATCTGTTCCATGATCTTCCCAGGCACAGAGGTGAGGCTGACAGGTCAGTAGCTCCCAAGATCCTCCCTTCTTCCCTTTTTAAAAATGGGCACAATGTTTCTGGGGACTTCACCTGACTGCCATGACTTTTCAAATATCATGGAGAGTGGGCTTGGCAACTAAATCAGCCAATTCTCTCAGGACTTTGGGATGCATCTCATTAGGTCCCATAGATTTCTGTATGTTCAGGTTCCTCAGGTGGTCACAACCCTGATCTCTTATAGTGGGAGGGACTTTTCTTCCCCAGTCCCTGCCTTGCAGTCCAGCCAATCGATTTAGCTTATACTAGTTGAATTTAAAGCTGACTATGGTATTGCAGTCTTCATAGAAATTGAGGTCTTGAGATTACTCAGAGCTACACAGCCAATGTCGCTCATTATGACTGACAGAGATTCCACTCTCCCCATATCTTAAGAGACCTCAGTCTTCATGCTTCCTGTCTTTCCAGCCTCCCATCTTTCCAGAAAAATGGCCAATAAAAGGGAAAATGAATTTTGAATGAGTAATTATTACCACTTCTTCTGTTCTATTTTTGTGGTACTTTTCATCAAGAAGACCCAAATTGTCTGTGCTGAGAACAATTATATGCGGATTTAATTTTCATGGAGAGTGGGAGCTGGAAGGGAAAGCTCTGCTGAATATATTCACCAGTATGGGAAGGAAGAGGGCAGCCATTTTCTCCAGAGTGCTATTGTTATTGAGTGAATTTGTTATTATAGAAATATTTAAATAGGGCCTGTTTCACGCTAATGCCCCCTGAGTAAATAGGATCTTGGCTTTTAAGGATTCCTCCTAAAAGCCATGTTCACATGCAGAACAGAAGGGAATTCATCCTAAGCACCTAAAAAATATTGACAATAATAATAATCCTTCACTGTGGTTTACACATTTGGGCTTGTTGAGCATACATTTCTGTACCAGCATAAACTGGTTTGGTTAGAGGCTTGCCTTGATTTTTCAATTTGAATTATCGCCTCAGCTGTGGATACAGCCACACGTTATGCTTATGCTGGTATAGATTATCTTCCTCTAGTAAAGGACTAAGCTACACCAGTAGAAACAGGTGTGGATTCACTCACTGTAGTTGACTCTGTTCTCCCCAGAAGCACCACCTGCAGTCCATGCTCACCTGGATCACACTGCATTAATGGCCACACAACTGTGCAGCTGCCTTCCCCACCCCTCCTGCCTAACTATTGCAGCCTTTCATGAGCCTAACACCATGGATACAAGTGAGGGACTTGATAAAACTTAAATTAAACCAACAGAACAACTATGTCTAACTAAGAGGATTGCATAATCAGTCCACTCTTTACAAAGGGTATTTTGGATACAAGCAGAAATTGGGTACCCCAACATGAAACAATACAACAATTTCATACCATGATATTAAGTTCATTAGATAACTCCTTAGCGGAACAATATTCTTTGGTAGGCTCCTCTGCCCTGCTGCTCTCTCCGACCTTGCTCAGAGATTTTAGAGGTGGTTGCTTCCCCTGGCCTGTTCTTGCCTCCACCATTCCGCTGGGGCTCTACACACAAATGCACCTGCATTTGAAAGTACATTTTTAGTGCCTTGGTTAAGTAGATTCATACAGGTCTGGGAGAAACAATGCAACTTACCACCTATGACCAAACTGTCCAAGGAAGTCAGTCCCTCAGGCAGTATATGTTTTACATCTGACTTCAATAAATCAAATGTGGGATAATTATTCCTTATAATTTGGGGTCATTTAGCTATGGCCCACAGAATTAAAGACTTATGGATTTTAACTTCAAAATCCAAGCATTGTTCATTTTGGGAAATGGTCAATGTACCAAGATTGCTGGTAGCTCAACTCCTAGGCTGATTCAAACTCTATTTTAAGATCATGGGAAGTTACGGGAAGATAAACGCAAATTCACAGAACTGAGATCAACTGAGAAAGCAATAAGGTGATTTTGTCCAATCTTCTACAAAGAACTTTGGAAGGTTTTAGAGTATGACCTTACTGCTGTTCTGCAGAGTCCAATGACTTAGGTTTGACTGAGGCATATTAGCCAAGAAGAGGACTGTTACAGAAGATTACTTGCTTGGAAACAAAGGTAGCAAAAGGTTTTCTGATGCCACAGTAGCATGACATCCAAGTAAAACTGAGATGAGGCAGTAGCACAAGACACTTCTCCATCTCTAACAGAGTAAAAGGGAGAAAATGCTCCAGGATGAGTCAACAGGAACACTTTCTGTAGTGCAGCATTTTCAGCATCATTTTCATCGGGAGTTGTGCACAGCCCACTACCACTACTGACTGCAACACCTACCATCTTTCTTGGACCTGAGGCAAAATCCAAACCTGGAGTCATCTCAGTTCTGCAGATATAGGAACTAGTGAGTTAGCACACTGCGAAGGCACATCTCAGATAACAGAAATGACATATCAAACCTACAGAAAATCTCATCTGGTAGCTGGGCTGAATAAAACATAAAGCCCAGACTCTTTGCCACAAGGTAATCTCTACTCCATGCTGTTTCAGGATTTCTGCAAGTCTTAAAGAGCTATTTAATTGAAATAAAAATAACTTTTCATAAATAAATAGTTTACTGACCAAACTTGCCAAGGCTGCATCTCCCCAAACCCCAAGGGAAGAATTGGCTGTACTGAATCAGATACACTGAGAAAGGTCCCTCTCTTCATGCCTTCAACACCTACAAATCTTCCAGGGCCTGCCGGGCTACCCACAAACTGACAGCTTTCTGCAATTAAAATAAACTGGACTAGAGTCAATTTTACAAAAAGCAAAGTGCAGGGTTTCTTTCCAGCTTATAGGGGAGAAGGCTAGGGGAGAGTTTTGGGGAAAGATAGAGCAGTAGGTACCGAGTAGAAGCAGTGTAGTAGAGGAGAGATAAGATGTAGTTGCAAAAAGGTGCCCTGTGTTGCCCCCGATCCCTAGAATTAGTTGCGCTTTGGCCATGTGAGAAAAATACAAGTCTTTCCACCTAGCAAGAAAAAGATTTTTTTTTCAGTCTTTTTTTGGGCGTTAAACACCTTGTTAATTTTTCAGCGATTAACAGCCGTTTAGCACATGGAGAGTGCGGTGGGCAACTTATGTAGAGGAATAAATTAAGGCTAAGAATGCACGCTAAGATGAAAATCAAAGCTGTCTGTTTTATTGGAAAGGCATCTGCAAATGAGAAGGGAGGAAATTGGTATCTCATTAAAAATGGGAAAAAGAGCAACAGTGAGAGAGAAAGGAAACTGAAATCTCGTTAAAATAACTGGAGAGTCTGTCCTAATTATATGTTTCCAATTGCTAACAAGAGGATATTTGTTAGAGACTCAAAGTGCTTTTCCTCCAACCAAAACAAACAATATTAATGACATTATTCTGTCTCCTTGGTGCAGTAGCAGTGACGGAATCTTTTTCAAAATAAACACTTTGGGGCTGGAGATCAGCAAAGTTAACGCAAGCAAAAAAGGTCAATTGCTTTTTCTCTTAATGACTAGTTGGAGTGTTGTGGCCTGACCCCTACCCCGCTGCACGTAAAGTGGCAGGTGGGGCTTAAAAAGGGGCAGCTCAGCTTAGTAATGAAGTAGTCCACAGGGCAGCAGAGGCACCCTTGCCCTGAACTACAAAGCCAGCAGCTCCCTTTAGCCCCACCGGGTGCCTGCGAGTTGTAGGACTTGTCATTCACCTCTGAACTCAAAGATAAGCCATGGTGTCTTGCAAACAGAGAAGTGTACTGAATGCCCAAAACTTTCCACATTTACTCCCAGTTCTTCCACCAGCTAATTGAATGAGTTTGCAAATACAGCCTCGCCTCAGCTTCTTCTGTAAAGAGTGAAGATAAAAATACTTTCCCCTATTATTTCAAGATCCCAGTAGAAATGACACAGAAATACAAAGCTCTACCACACTGCAGAAGGAAGCCTAGAACCTACTTTGACTACTGAACAAACCACAACTCAGCTTGGCTGCAATACTCCAGAATTTGTCCTTCAAATGCCCACAGTCAGGTTTGGGACACCCATTGCATCTTGTAACAGGGCTCACAGCTGCAAGGGCTTGACCCCATAGCCTTCAGCCCTATCCCTACCTCCGACGTAAGAGGGACAGTGACATTAGCTGCAGCCACCAGTTAGATGACTTTAACTGGGACTCAGTCAAGTCCCCACTAAATGCTTACATAGCAAAAACCAGGAGTTTGCTCCAAGCAAAGACACATTTTACACAGCCTGGAAGAAGGAGGCTAAAACACACTAGAAATAGTGAGCTGGTTGTCATGACCTGTCTTTGCCCAGGACCACTCTAACAGAATCTCAAACAGAGTGCCCCCACAGCACAAGTTCCTTTTTCTCCTTCCCAACCCAAGAATTATCCAACATGTCTTTTTCCCCCAGCTTTATATACTGAGCATGACATGGCATGGAATATTCCTTTGGTCAGTTGGGGTCAGCTGTCCTGGCTGTGTGTCCTCCCAACTTTTCTTGTACTCCCAGCCTACTTGCTGGTGGGGCAGTGCGAGGAGCAGAAAAGGCCTTGAGAGCTTAGCAACAATGAAAACCACTAGTGCATTATCAACATCACTCTCATCCCAAACCCAAAACAGCACCATACCAGCTGCTAGTAAGAAAGCCAACACCATCCCAGCTGAAACCATGACAACATGTCAGATTTTACTAGAAGGAGCCAACAGCAAGCAAAATTCAGTTTTGATTTCTTCATTATAAAACTAAATTCACAAGTACCTTCCCTACTGCTTATTGTTTTCACAGACTCTAGCCAAGCTGCCGTTAAGCTGCATGTAAGTTTAACAGGGAAGGCTGGCTCTAATTTATGTCACTATGAATCATCCAGTAGACTTCTGCTATTGTATAAATACTTACAATGATAAGGACAGAAAAGGCCTTGAGTTACTTCACTATGTTCAGAGAAACTCTATTCATCTACTGTGGAAACCATGAGGAGGTGAAGCAATGCACCAGTCAAAGGGGATGAGGCTGCTCATGCAAATGCAGTGTGGGCCTGAATCACACAACCTTCCTTCCAAGTTCCTTTCTTCCCTTCTCCCCCTTTTTTTTTTTTCTTTTTTTTACAGGCGATTTCTCTGATAATCCTGCATGCTGGTATTACCAGCAGCACACAAGTGTGTCTAAAACCTTGACGACAGTAATTAATGTATTCCATCAGCACCCATGTCTCACAGCCAGCTGTTTTGTTGTGAAATCTGCCAAGCCCTGGAGGCAGAAAACTGTGCCCCCTCCTTTCACTCCATACAATGTCTGGTGTAACTTTCACTTAACGATTAGTGGCTTTATTCAATCCATCAGCATAGGGCAGGGGTTACACTACTCTCAGGGGCATCCAGCAAAACCTGATCTGATAGAAAGCACTCTGCTGAAGGAGAAGTGCCTATCCGAAGAGTTGCTGCAGGTGGAGAAATGAGAGAGGAAAGAGGGGAGGCCTTTTAGGGAGAGAAATACCACTTCTGTTCTGCTTAGTTATCAGAGCACACAAAAGGATGCCTGGGGAAGAAAGATCTTGGCTGTCAGAGTAAGCAGATAAGATAGGAGCTATGCTTGATTATTGCAGTGACCACCAGACTGTGCATCTGGGCTTTCTGACTCATTCTATTCCAAGCAGAGTCTGAGAAACCTGTTTTGTACTGTCAAGCCCCTGTTATCTTCCTTGCATGGAAAGCTCCATTGTTAGTTGCACTTAAAGTAGGAAGTGGAACATTTTTATATACCGTATACATTTGCCAACCTGCAAACAGAAAATGAAGTTCTGACCACCTATAGAGAAAACCACTTGTTTATCCAAGATTTAGAGGAGCTAGAAATGGAAAAACCACTTAAAAAAAATCCTCTTTAAAAAAACCTTCACACTGACTAATGAATTTATGAGTCATAAAGTTACTCTTGTCCTTCTCTGATTAAATGCAAGAATATACATACAAATTAATTCTCCATTAATATTGTCTCAGTAAAGGCATAGAAAACTCAGACAAGAGATGGGACTTGAACTTTACCCTCAAAACAAGTAGGTTTATAACCTTTCTCAAATCAGTAGTATAAAGGCAGTAGTATCAAAGCATTCTCCATCAGGAACATTAAATTTTAAATGTGGCAGACATGAATGTTTCATACACTCCTGTTTTCTCTGGACCATTCCCCAGCCAAACCTAAATGGAGACTCTCAATCAGTCTTTCTTGGCTGCCTTAGAAGTCCTTCAAATCCACCACCTATTCCCTTCCCCAGCTGTGCGGCAGTCTACAGTTGTCATTCCTGGTTCCTGCACGCCAGGTCCCTTGTTTGCAGTAGCTTCTCTAACTTAACTCTAATTAAACTTGCATCTTTTACCTTCTCTTTGCACTGTAAGTCTATGTTCTTTATCTTCACCTTCACAACTCTGCTCTTAATTCTCTCTCATCCATGAATCAGGAAGGCTTCTGTGTTACCAACGTTGATTTACTGGCTGGATGAAGAAGCTATGCATCCATCCTGCCTGTTGCTCTACATACACCTGCATCATCTGAACCACTTGTTGGTACTCAGCCTCCCAGCTCAGGTCAGTGCTACGCTGACAAATGCCGCTGACAGCGAATGCTTTCTACTCTTGTGAAGCTAGATATTTTCCTGCACTGTTGTTTTCTTCTCAGAAATATTCTTGACTGTTCCTATCGTCTTCTTATCTCCCAGGGTTTTTTTTTTTTATTTCCATGAGTCCTCTCTTTTAGCCAGACCTTGGGGCTTCTTATTCTCTTTTATTTAATGCATAGCAAAGTTAAATTACTTTCATAAAGCCATGGAGGAAAAAACCAATAATTTTCTAATTTCTAACAGAAAACTGAGTATGATGCTTTACTGTAAAACCACCAGTGGTGCTACCACGTGTGTGTAACATTTTTCATAGACCTTCATAGAATTCCAAATTTTGCCAGACCTGAGTCCCCAGTCCTGGATGACTTCGACCAAAGAGTGTGCAACCTCATTTGATCCACCACTCTTTTGCAGAAAAAGCAGAAATTGGCCCTTACTGATCATTACTGTAGGTGACAAATACTTTCAGTAGATAGGTGCGGTATTTAAATATAGGTAAAGACTCCCTCCTGTGGAGCTTGTGAACTCTGCAAACCCCTAACAGGTTATGAAACTGCTCTGCGGGGGAAGTTGTTAATACTAAACGGTGTTCAAGACAGGCATTAGCTTTCGGAACAAATCCCTAAAAAGATTTAGGCAGTCAGTCTGAGTCGGTAGCACCTATGTCTAAATTTGTTAGCCCGAAGAAACAGATTCAGCTGCTGCCTGCATCAGTGGGCAGCTACAGCGAGGTGGCTGTGCATCACTAAACCATTTTCAGAACAAGTAATGATGGTTGTGATGGCACCTGTCAGCACATGCCTGATCTCATGCTCTTTGCACTTGTGGTATCATGGGAGGTGCAGGGCTGGGAGCGGCGGGGGACATTTGTGAGCTTGTAGGGGAACTTCTGCACCACATCCACGCTTCTGATGACTGCTCAGGCCTTCATGAAGACTTTCTTCCAGACAACAGGCATGAAGAGCAAAGAGGGCACCTGTGAAAGACTGGGGGTCTGGCAAATGAAGTCTGAGCTCTAGAGACAGCTCAGGTTTTAACTCTTAAAAGTTTCTCAGGTATCTTCAGGTGTGTGCAGACCCTGCTCCAGCACAACCAGCCCAGCTCAGTGCCCACCTCACACTGAAGCCTCCCCTCCAGCTCCAGAAACCAGGTGCTGCTCCATACCTCTCCCCCAGCGCTGATGCCAACCAGCATCCCCTCAGGTGGCTCCCCATGGCAGAGGCCACCACATGAAGGCCATCATGTGAAGGCCACTATGGCTGCTCTCCCTCTGCCTCACCCCAGGCTGGGGCCAGAGGAGCCACAGCCACCTGACCATCCCAACCCAGCAGGCCTTAGGAGCCTGTGTGGCAGCCCCAGACCTGGGCCTTGCCTCTGCCCACTGGGGCTGCCGCAGCTCCTCCTGCCTCAGCCACGCTGCCACCTCCTGCCCTGCTGCCATGTTGGCCTGGCAGCCTGAGGTCTATTGAGGGCCGCAGTGGGGGCAGCTGGAGGAGAGGAGGATGCTACCTCCTTGCTGCCCCTGCTCAGCCGCCTTCCCTCCTCCAGGGAAGGCCACGGTCTTCAGCTCCCCTCCACAGGCTCCCTGTCCCACCTTCACTGCCCTCCCTCTGCCACTGCAAAGGGACTTCTGCCTCCATGGCATGAAGCCCTGAGGGGTCCCCGGTGGCACCGGGCAGCCTGGAGGGGCTGTGGGTGAATCAGCTCACATCCCCGCAGGGCAATGGACAAAGCTGCCTGCGAGCAGAGGCACAAACACGTCACCCGTCGCTGAGCGGACTCTGACACTGGTTTCTCCCCTGTCACAGCCTTGGTCAGTATTTGAGAAGAAACACGGGGTGGCTGATGGGGAGAAACCCTTGAGGTTGCCAGGGCTCAAAGCAAGGTGGGATGTGATGGTGGGAAGTCCCCAGTGGTGCTCAGTGCAGCGGGGGGGACGTGTTTGAGGGGAGTTCAAGACCAGTAGCAAGTGCATTTCAGCAGCCCAAAGGAGCCAGCTTCTTTAACTCCTTCCTGATCCGAGCCTGGCCATTTAGGCTTCCCAGAGGCAAAGGAGGCCTTTGTGCATTTTATTTCTCCCAGGAGATTTGCAGTCAGCTCTGCCATACACCTGCCACCCTGCCAAAAATAATGAAAACAAGGTCCTTCTGTTTAGTCTGTAGCCAAGAAAATCTCTGTATATTTTGAACAACCCTGGCCCTGATGTTCAGGGCTTTTTGAACACACCTCCTTTTTTTTTTCTTTTTTTTTTTTTTTTTTTCTTTTTTTTTTCCCTTTCACTTCTGCTGCATTTAATGGCTTGTAGATGGTGTGTTCTCCTGTATTTATGCACAGCCTCATTTCTACAGGTCCAAGGTCAAACTCCAAAGCATGGCTTGAAGAACTGCAATACTACATTCAGGGGCACCTGAGTCTGGAAGCAAAATGTGCTGGATACACTGACAGACCTGCAGCAATGTTGGTGCCTCATGTAGAAGACCTGACTAGCTCTGTGACCAGAGAGGGATGCTTTTACTGCTTTCTTCAGGTACCTTTTTTACATAGACAGTTACATGCTGCTGGGGAAGGGAAATGCACCCAGTAGGTAGAAGGCTGCTTTAAAACATGATAGTTGCTTTTGCTGCAGAGAATTATTTTAGTATTATTTAGGATTAATTGCACATTTCAGAATTCCTCTTTTTTTTTTTTATTTTTTTTTTTTTTTTATTTATTTCTTTTTTTAGTATTCCTTGAGCAAAAAGCATTTAAACACATGATACAATGGGAAACTTTTTTCGCTTGAATAACTATGGAGCATACAACGGGATTGTGGTCAAACTTTCTAAACAATTTTACCTCCGGAGCTGAGACCATGCACTGAAATGGGAGATTATAATAAAAGTCCAAACATAACCTTAATGATAGGTTTTGCTGTTTTGAAAGCTGTAATATAGGATAAGTACTTGTACCAACCCAACATATGGGGGACTTCTTTTGTTTCTCACACACACAAAAGCTTCCTTTGAGCTAGGAAAACATCTTTGGGTTACTTAATTGAATCACCAAAAGAAAAGAAAAAAAGGAATAAAATTACAAGAAAAAAGGTTTATCAACTCCATCTAGTTCAGCAAGCTCCCAAAATAGTAAAAGAACTCTGCCAAACCTCTAATGCCACAAGGGTCATTTATTCCCTGACCTGATCTTGTGTTTTTCATTCCACACTGGGATAGAAAATTTCACTAGCCGCTTCTGAAGCTGCACATCTTGTCATATATTGTCTACTCTTTCTGTACTGGAACACCTATGGTCATAGACTAATAAAAGCAATGAAGAAGACCCAAAGGAGGGAAAGACAGAGAAAAGGAAGGCTATGTGGACAAGCCAGAAGATAGGAGAAGATGAAGTGATACACAAATTGAGAAGGAAAATACAGGGGATGGAGAAGAGTGGAGGAAGGCGCTGAGAGGAATAGGGGTGGCCTTCAGAAAGGAGAGGAGATTATGGAGAGGTATTTTACTTTCCCATCCATCTGCAAGAAGCAAAGAAAGCCATAGAATTGCACTCCTCATTTCATTGTGTACTCAGTGGAATTCTCCCATCTGGTTTGACATACCAGCTGAATCTACAATCCACCCTGTAGGCTCTACAAATATGTCAATCAAAATGACCTGCTGTGAAAGCTGTGAGAAGGCACTCTTTTGTGTTATCCTCACATGCATTTTAGACCCACACAGAATCCCTGCTGTATCTTATTTTCAATCACAGGACGTTGGAAAGCTCCTGCAGATGTTATTTTTGCCATGCAAGTAAAGGAATATTGTGATGTGACTAAACCATGAAAGATGAGGAAAAGCCATGAAATGGGGTCTGGTGTGTGAGCTAGCAGAAGAGGATCAGTCACACATGGGAGGCTCTGACACAGGACAAGCTCAGCACACTTTTACATGACTCATTCTGGAACCATGGAGACAACCAGCTTTGCAAATATTGCTAGAGAGCTGATGATGAAATTGCTACAGTCAACCCAGATGTTCCTATAAAGAAGCCCTTCAAGAAAATCCTGAAGCATCAGTGATGGCCAAAGAAAACTTCCCCGTTATACCACAGAGCAATTTAAACAAGTTTCACCATCCAGCTGTAGGAGCGTTCTCGGGGTTCTGGTCTTTCTTTCTTTTGTGCACCTCAGATGTTCCTGGACCCACAAAGTCAATTTGGTGATTCAATAACCAGTCTAAATCCCTCACCTCACAGGAAGTTTGAGGAATAGCCTCACTGTATTGCAATGTTAAGTTTAGATTCAGTTAAATTCTGAGGGAGCTGCCGGACATATGCAGCCTGCTTGGTCTGCCGTTGCCAAGCTGTGCTTTACCTGGATACTCACAATCATATAGGCCAGTCCTAGAGCTATCTCTTACTTGTTTAAGTAGTACTCACAATAAGTAAATGAAAATTGTTCAGGTTTGCACATGTCTATTCAAATGATGTATACCTGGATTACCTGTTAGTACTACAGGTTACATGAAACTTTAAGCTATATGAAAGTAATTTGAGGAATTTGTCCTGTAAAATGTCAATTATTTTTTTTCTCACCTTATGACCAAGCTTCCAAAGGAGAGACAGAGCTCTTCTGCCTGAATAAGAGCTCCATGTTTTCTTCAGATCACTCCACGAGACTACCTTTTCAGCTTCTACCATATGATTCCTTCATATTTTTGTTCCCATCAAATATAGTGTCTTCTCTTTTTCTTTTTTATTTTATTTTATTTAAGCAATTAATACTGTTAATTCTAATGCCATGCTGTAAATTGATCTCAAGTGAGAAATTCTGGCTTTTCTGTGAAGGGGACCAAGTCAGTATTTCCTTTTTTTGTGTGTGTGTGAGAGCATGCTGAGGGGGAGGATTGTAGTAGGACATTGATCATCTCAAGGAGCAGTGGCAGGGTGGAGACTAACAGGACAATCCCAATACATCAGAAATACATAATAAAGAGGTCTTTGTCCCTCTTTCATAGGTAAAGTCAGGAGCATAGTTTTCTTGGAAGTCCTTCATACTGGCTCAGAGAAAAGCACAGATGCCCAGTAGCCTTACTAGTTCTGAACCTCCTAGTTCTGAACATCAGGTGCTGATGCCTTTTCATTAGTATCATATTCCTAGTACGAGATCTACAAGAACAAGGTGGCACATAGTTCCATTTAGGGCTCTTCTGTGAAGAAAGCACATTATTTCAGAACAATCAGAACCTTCCCAGCGGATGCCTTAGGAAATGTTGCTACTATTTCCTTCTGACAGGTAGTCACAACTTAAATAAATGTGTCTGGGTGGAAAACTGATACAGCAGTGAACACTTGTGTATGATCCCCGATAGAGTCTTTGAATGCTTCGCTGATTAATTCATTTCAGCTTTAACCGAGTTGCTTTACTGGCCCTGCTGAAGTTAGTTAAGTTTTCAACTGGCCTGCAATTGGATCTTAATCATCCATCTCAAAGGTATGGGGAGACAACTTGAGCCAACCTGATGACTCACTGTCATGCTAAGCAGGTCACACTTGTCCCAAAGGGTTGCGTAAGGGGGGGGGGGAGGGGGTTCACCAGGATGAAGCTAAACTGATCTGTGCTGATCTCCATCAAGCCTCTGTCCAGCAGTAAATCAGACCCTGTGACACAAGTAATCAAAATAGAAATCTGATGTGCAAGTGTCTTTGTGAGCTGAAGGCTGTTCCTTTCTTTAGACAGCGGACTGGTAAAATGATGCCTCACATAAATTGAGGTCGAAACAGTTTTAGTAAGGCCTACTGTATCAAGCAGATTTTCTGTTCATAGTGAGAACATTGAAAGTAGTACCACAGGGGTTTGTTTCGCTGTCAAGTTCTGATACAAGGAATGCCAGCTCTCACACACATTCTGTGAAAACCAAGAGCCTGTGTTTGAGAAGAAATACAGAAGAAATGAGAAAACACAGAAGTTCGGTTTGTGCTTTCTGTATTTACATTGTGTTCTTGAGCATTGGATAAACAGGTTTTCAAAGTCTGAATAAATAAGCAGCCTCTTGATGTCTCCTCCTGAAGGATGTTTCCTCCTTCTCCAGGAGCCTTCCTTGCTACCCTGCTTCACAAAATTCCCCTCTCCATTCCCTATCAGATAACCAAGGTGAAGTTTTAAATAGGGGAAGCCTGGGGCCAGCTACATAGCCTCATATGGGAGAACTGAACTCCCTTTCCTCTTTTCCTGTCATATGATCAGATGCACAGCCACCACATGCCAAAAATGCCAGCATCCCACATCATGTGAGGGGCACACATGAGGTCACATAATGGGGAATAACATTCAGCCATGTGACCAGCTCTCTCCTTATCACCTGATGGAAGGAAAGGCTGTGAGGACTTTAGAAAAGAGGATAGCAAAGAAGAAACTGACAGAAAAATTAATCCAGCCTGCAACACACTCCCACTACAGGCACCTCCAAAAACATTTTCAAGTGACACTTCCTCCTACTGACAGGCAGCTGGAAGAATGTCCTAGCAGAGAATGCCTTGGCTATGTCTTTGTCATCATGTGGCTGAGCTTTAGCAATGTCATAAACTTTGGAAAGAAACCTTTAGCCCATAAGAAATTCCAGCTACATTCAGAGGGGAGCAGGCTATCGTTTCATCTATACGGACTTGTGAGACATGATGTCTGATTCCTCTGTGCTCTGCATGTGTACTGTAAATGTGTGCAAAATCACAATCAGGATATAGGAAATTAGGACTGATCTCTTCTTTACCATCTGCTGCTCTACACACCTGTCATGCTTTATATATAGTCTTCTCTAACATAAACACATAAGTAGTAGGTTCTTCTAATTTTTGAAATAAACAAAAATTACAATAAACATGTTTTTCCTTAAGAAGCAACATCTTCCTTTCCAGCAGCAGCTTCTTCTACTCCTGTTCTGGAATACTTTGTTCCACTCCACTGTTCTGGAATACTTTCTTCACTCATGCATTCTCTGAGCCACCTCTGGTACTGTCTATGGCATGTGTCCTTGGATTTCCATCTCTTCTGTGAAAGAAAAAATGATCTCTTCCCTTACGTTTTTGGGGGTAGTTACAGGTCTGGTCTGAACAAGGTGAAAGGAGCTGCATAAACAGTAAGTGGTATGGCTGATACAAATAAGGTGAAATGCACATCAGTAAATCCACTCCTGAAATGCCTCATCTGGCCTCAAACTTAACAGAACAAGAGCATAGATAGGAAAGTTTATATATTTGACAATTTATTCAGAATGAATCTTACATAGCAGGATATGAGGACCAAGAATGAAGTCTAAGCACATATAACTTCAAGTAAGGAGTCTTTGTATCACATAAGACCCTTCCCCTCCCTCCAGCCTCTTGTCTCCATTATCATTTTATCTGGAAGGGGACTATTTTGTGTTCTTTGTATGGCAGTTGGCACAGCTTGATCTTTATCCCATCACAGAGGCCTCTGAGATAATAAGTACAATGACAATAGTGATACATATTGAATGAAATCTATTGTGCCAGTCCTATTGTTTTGCACGTCCCAGGACAAGCAATAGGAGACGTTTGGGAGCAAATGGTGATGCAAGGATGATAATTCCTTTGGGGCCTTGTTATCTATAACTTTTGTCACCTCAGTCCAGTAATTTTTTGAACTGCATTTCCCTGTCAGACTATTGCTTCTTTGAATTTACAAGTGTCTGTCCTGTCAATCAAGTTCCCTGCATTACCTTCCTCTTCATGTCCCACCATTCCCCTTCTGACCAAAAATCGATCATCATGGGTTCAGGTTGGCAGCTGCAATCCAGCCGCTGAGCTGCACTCAGAGCCAAGAGAGAGGGACATCAGCCAAGCAACTCCCCAGTCAACAGGTACTTGCATGGGGAGAATTCAGCGTAACATTGGCTGGTGTTTCACAGAACAAACCGCATCAAGTTGTCAACAAACCAACCACATCAATTTGATGGCATGCATCAAGGCTTTTGCTTGGTCAAGATGTTAAATAAATAATAATTATTGACTATTTCTGAATCCCTTTTTTTTTTAAGAAGTTTTCGTTAAATTTTTGTGGTTTGATTTGGGAATTAAAATGAATGTTGAAATACTAGGACCTCCCAGAATGTCATGTAATGTAGATAACTCCAGTGTGTCATACAGAGTCCAATTACAATTCCTTTTGATGGGAACCGGTTGCTAGGAATCAACTGAAGACCTCTGCTGAATTTCTCTGAAGTGGAAGAACAGGCATTATGTCCTTTCCTACTACCCACCACTACCTGGCTTTGAAGCATTTGGGGCCAACCTGAAACACGAGTCTGTGAACTGTAGCATCCAAGCACAGAGATTTTGCCTATTCTTCCATTTCTGCTTAAAAAGGTGGTGTCTCCAGAAAAGGACCGAGGCAGAAATGGCAGAGAAAAGTGGTATCTGTGGCCATCTCAGCAGACATTAAGTGTACTTCGTCAAATGAAGCCTTTGTGCTTGCTGTACTGCTGGACTTGCATTCCAGGAGAGACATCTGATCCGCTCAGGTGAAGGCTATTGCCAAGATATTTCTGTGGTTGGCCTTTGGCTTTGCAACACAGATGTCTTAGCCCTCTGCTCACCTGGCAGCGTGTGCCTGTTTGTTCCCTGACAACTAAAGGAACCCCGTAATAGGACTTTGTGTGATATAAGTGCGATTGAACATTAATAAAAGAGGAATTTGGGTTTGTGTTTGTGTGGACATTCCAGTACTTAGCTTTTAATTTCTGCACAAATGTTTGGACTGAGCTGAGGTAGGGTGCTTCCAATATAAAAATAAAATCTACCTGAAAAACTCTAATTAATTCACTGACAGTAAGCATGCTGTAAGCTAAAGCTAACATTGAAGTCTTAATGTTAACGATAATAATAATTATCTGCATATACAATTAACTGAACAGTCAGAGTTTATATCAGTACTGAATCACTTTTCTGTGTGGCACCTTGTGAACCACATTTGTTTTTCCTAGCCAGTCATTCTTCTCAACAAATTTTACTGTGATTTTTTACAAAGAAAGTGGAAAAATCTTTATTTGAAGAATACTTACCTCTCAGCTGATCAATCAAAACTACCAAAAGCAAAAATCAGATGATATGTACCAAGAAGCTGTATAATTTAACATTTGATTCCATTATATTTTAAAATTATTTTCTTTTTAAAAAGTACTCACAAAAATAACTTTTGGGGAAAAAAACCTAAAATGGGCTACTTCAAACTCATAAGCCGGTTGCAATTAGCATTTTCCAATTTGAGATCAGACTTAAGAGACCTATTCAACTTAAGTGTACTGAGTTATCTTAAAGGACAGTATGACAGAACAGCAAAATAATATTTCTTTCCTGCTGGGGCACTTAATCACAAACTGATTGAGTCCAAAGCATTCTCAATGAGCTGATCTTAGAGCTGGGAATGAAACTTCAGGCTTCTGGCTTGAAATCTGCCATTTGAACACTATTAAAATAATGAATACAAATAACGGAGCAATAAATAGTACTGTTCCTGTGCCAGGCATCCCCAGATGATATTTGCACTTAGCGAAAAAAGGAGACATTTAATTATAGGAAGATTTTCTGCATTACGAATTTCAGCCCTTGATAGCATCAGCGTCTGAAGACAGCAGCTGTGCAAGCAGCAGAAAAATTCACTCTCTGCCTTAACGTCTGATCAGAGTACATTCTAGAAACGTTGTCTTCTGTGAACTGGGTAAGAGGCTGAGATTCTTGAAGAACCAATTATGGGTCCAGCAGTTGACAGCCCATGTTCCAGAGCATGTCTCTTGTGAACAAAGCAAGGTCCATGCAGTCACTGACACATGGAGACCCCTGTTGTGGGTGTTTCCCTCCAAGCTGGGAAGCTAACCAACCTTGCCCAGGTGTTTCTGTTTCACGTGGAAATGCCACCAGCACCTGAAGTGAACAAGTGCCTAAAAAAAAAGGCCATGAATATTCTGAAGAACTCCATGAATGAAAGAGGCCAGCACATGACTGTAGACCTTACTTAATAGCATGAGTATTTAAACTTCTGTTTTTTCTGCAGTAAAATTATTACTATCTGAACTCTCCATCTCGGTTCCAAATATCTGGATTTTATCAAATTCACCTATTTTTGAGAAATTACAAAATAACAAAATCCATTTAGAAGGAGACAAGGAATAAAATCCTTCAAGAAAGTAACAGTTCCCTTTAAAAACCTGGAATGAGGCTCCGATCTGCAGTGCCAGATTGCAACAATGGCAAAGGAAAAAGTCATCAAGGAAAATGCTGACTTCATATCACACCTGATGGTAACAAACCCAGCTGCAATTTCAAGCAGGGGACCCATACTTCTCCCTCATCGCTTTAAAGTGTGTTCTGTTTTAAAGTTCCTGCTAAATTTGACAGTTTAAAGGGGCATTTAATGGAATTGCTCCTTGTACCTTGTGTTATGCTTTAGCTCTAGAAGGAAAACTTGCCAGTTTTGCTGAAGTCATGCCAGGAGCGTGGCAATGTGCGCTATGTGTGATCATCCATTTGGGACAGAAGCGAGATGGTCACTTGCACAGACCTTTTATAGCCATCTGTAGATCGAATGACCTGCTGTGGTTCTAATCAGGGCTCAGCTCTGCGGGAACTGCCAAAAGGAAAAGGCCAAAGGAGAGAGAGAATTCAAAGCTCACATCATAACAGCAATCAAGCGGGGCCATAGTTACAGGCAAACCACAGAAATGAGCAGGGTAAAAGAATTATCCAACTATCACAGGCACATTAAGGCTGGTCGCATTCCAAAGCACTCATTACAGCACTCCAGTGTGGCTCCCTGTACAGCTGGTCAAATAATGCTCATCAAATAAACGATTTGACAAATTTTGCAGAGTTTCAAAAATAAATTATCAAAAAAAGCGTGCTTTTTTAATTATTCCCACAGCTGTAGTCTTGCAAGTCTAGAAATATGTTCGAACTCACCTCTTTCCCGCAGCTTGCTCACTCTCTACATTTTCTTAATTCATGCTCCCCAGTTGCACTTTCTGAGCAACCCTGTTAAAATAAGTCTCTGGGTGCACATTGCAGCTTTCCTAAGCAACTCAAAATAGCAACGCAGCGTACCTTGTCCAGTTCTCCTGCGAACCCCCAAGTTTCAATAATAAATCAGCATGTCAGTACACATGACAAAGCCCAGAAACTTGAGGGTTTCTCCCAGGCAAGTTAGGCATCCAGTTGTACTTCATCAACGCTCCGCTGAAGTTAATGGCACCGTGTTGATTTACACTGTGTGAGGATCTGCTCCATCATCACAATGACTCAGGTCAATGCACATTTGAGAAAGGGTCCTGCTTAGTTGCCTGCCTGAGTTTGCTTCTCTGTTGTCTAGTACACTGGGGTTTGTAAATAAGTACAATCCCGCAAATACATGATTTCCACTGATAACCTTGTTTAGTAAAAAATACAGAGCATATATCTATTGAATTCAATCTTTTTTTTCCTTTTATGAGTGGAACTATCGACACGGCTATCAGTGTATATTGAGTGCTTCTCCCAAATAAGATAACAGGTCAGCAAATTTATCCTAGTTCTTCTGAGTGACTTTAACAACAACCATATTTGGGCAGCCAAGACTGTGCAGTCATCCCTGAATGCTAGACCTGACTGATACAGTTCTCCACAGCTCTTGCCTGAAGGCCCTTCAGGTGAGAAAGATGTAGGCCAAAGTCACTCTTTTTTTTTTTTTTTTTTCACTATTCACTATTATTAGGAACAGAGACGCAATGGTAGGAATACAGTTGACTCCTTATAAACAAACAGAATTTCATTTCCTAGCCCTGCTGGAGCAACTCCTTCAGTAGCATTAAACAGACATTTAATTAACAAAAAGAAGTCAATGTAGAAACAATTCAAAACTATGCAGATACAGTTATTAAATTGTTTGATTTTGATTGCAGATTCAAAGCTCTTTTGCAAGAGGTCCGGGATACCTCGGAGCAAGGAGCAGGAGCAAGATCAGCTCCTGCTCTTGCTTCTAACCAAAGCTTCCTTCTTTTGAACAGTGAAATTGTCGGTCGATAGAGGGAGGCTTCTGACCATGAGAAGCAGGAGCCTAGCCAGGACCAGGGCCAGGCTGCAGCATTTTGCTGTCTGGTGAAACAAATGTGAATGTTTGGTCTTGCCAGTTTCAGAATTGAATGCAAAACCCAACTGTTTGGAAAGGCATAGCTTTTTTTTTTTTTTTTTTTTTTCAAGAATACTCTTTTTGATGCATTCATTTAGAAAATCAAGCCAAACAGCATTTTCTCATAGCAAGGGAAGGGGATAAATGTTTTTTTATCACTTAGTCACTACAGTCATGATAACGAGGGATGTACAAACATCAGGGTTATTAGCAACATTATATCGGAACATCATATTTAAGTTCACAAGGAACTTACCACTGCACTATAGTCCACTAAAAAAAGTGCATCCTGCATATGCGAAACACACACAAACACAAGCCTCTCAAAATTTCTCACCTCTTTTTCAACATTTCTTTTCAAACTTGATGAACTGAATATGACTAGGAGAGGACAATGGAGAGATGGGCACTATTTCTTTAAATCCAGAGGAGGGGAAGGTCATATGCAATAGTAAGCCTGGAGAGATAGATCGATTTTCCTTAATCTAATAAAGTTGAGGGGGAGGGGGAGGAGGGTGCCTGTACTGATCCATATCATTCTGGTAGTTCAAGCCCCTCACAAATCCTCTATCAAAATGGGTGTTAAGCAATGTTGCCGTCTCAGTGGGAAATTAAGTTGAGGATTGTTCTTATGATTAGGACAGGAAGAGAGGTGTATGCTGATGGAGGCTGACGGAGGCTGTGTTGGTGATTTTAGGCACATGGCCAATATATATTTGTTAGGATCTGGACAAAGATCTGGTGCCGGTCCACACCATAAAAACTTTTGAGCAGTCAAAGTAGTTCAGTAAAGTTGGTGGAAAATTAAGTGTAAGGAAAAAAGAGTTCAGAAACAGAAAACAGTAGAAATGAAAATATGTGTCTAAAATGGAATGAAAATGTTAAAAGCAGAAGTAAGAAAGGAGCATTTTGATCTGATTCTGTATGCAATGCAGGAGTTCTTAAACCACAAAATCTTATGCATTTTACCTTTGTTTCTTTTTCATCAGTTGTGTATTTTTTCACCTTTTTATATCTTGCTACATGGGAGTGAATTCTAACAGCACTTTCATTATCCAAGGAGGAGCTTTCAATTCTATCAGAATATTCAGTCTTTAAAATATGGGAGAGGGAGGGGAAAGGCAAATAGACCAGGTGAGAGATGCCAGAAGGCACCAGACTGGTTTTTTTCCAGATGCAGAACTACCCTCTATTTTGATTTTTATAGGCCAGTCTTGAAATACAAAGGGCATGCTTGCACCCTACAGGACTGCAGTTGGGACTGTTTGATCCAAAGGCTGCAGCTCTTTTGGGGGGCTCTCTCATCTTGCTGTTCATGTACAGGAATCAGTTGGACATGGGGTAAGTAGGTCTGGGCACAAGTGTAGGTGTCATGCAGTCTCAGGAGTCCTAGAAGCCAAGGAATGAGGAAGCTGTGCCTGATCTGTGGCCTCCATGCAGCAGTGTTTCTGGTGGTTCTCGGCTAAGTGGTAAGGCACTGTGGGTACAACAGCTGCTGCCGTGGCTTCATGGGTGAGGAGGGCTGTGAAAAGCTTTCCTTCCCTGAACCACCTACACAAATCCTAAGGGAGAACGGGGTTGGAGAGATGCTTACTTGGGGCAATGAAGGAGTTAACAGGAAAATCAAAGGTAAATGAAACAGAGTAGGTGCCAGCACAGATGCTAGAGAGGTAGGGAAGAAGACTCCATCGAGATCCTAAAAGGGCTGAGAGGCAAGTGAGGAAGAAATGGAAAATAAGAGAAAGAAATTTAGAGAGAGAACTATAAGAAGGCAGTGCTTCACAGAAAATGTGCTGTAAAAGCAGCTGAGTGGGTGAATAAGGGCGTTGGGCCAGCGCTGAAGAGGATGAAAGCAAAAAGAAATCTACAGTCAGATCAAAACATCGCTGATGCAAACAGTGAAGTCATTGAACATAAGGACTGGGAAACACAGGGTGAGGGGGAAAGAGGTTGACAGATAAAAACTTCAGAGAAAGAAATTAGAAAAACTGGAAAAGGAACAAGGAGGAGGTTCATCATCAACAATCATCCAGGATCCTCAGTGCAGTAGTTGAGTCAGTCTTGTCATCAGGAGAAGACTTGGTCTTAGTGACAGGGAGCAGGACCAAAGAGAGATCCCAAGGTCTAAATGAGCATTTTAACTATAAAACAAGGATTTGAGAGGAAGCAAAGGAAGGAAGAGGTAAGAAGCATAAAGCTGGACAGACTACGTTGAGGAGAAGGAGAGGGTGTAAGGAGAGCCTGGTATTTAGAAGCTGCATATTTCTTCCTTGGAATGATGAGGCAATTTATTTTGGAGAGATTTCTACTTGGTGGAGGGCAAAGGGGCTGTAGATGGTCTGTCTCACGCAAGTTACATTTGAGCCATCAGTGTCAGATGGCACAGGAAGGGTTAACTTCAAGTCCCACCAAGCGGCTGTACAGCTGGTGAAATGCATCTGTCAACAGAACTATTACTGTCATCCCCAGATCAGCACAATGTCCTTGACCCTGGAGGTCAACTGCGAGGCATTAGCTGTTACACAGACAGAGCTGTCATGCTCCTGTGGGAACAGAAAGGTTACAAGACCAATTGGATCAGCCCAAGAAGTAAAACCATCCCTCCTTATCCAATAGTGTCTTAGAGTCTCAGGTAAAGTGCAGTGTGATGGAGTTACTCCAGCACCTTTTGCCCTTGCAAACCTAGATTTAAACACTCCCTTTCAAACAGGCAAGGAAAGGGACTCCAGTTATTGTCCTTCATAGTCCCCATTTACACGCATCACAAAACCATTGTGGTTTTTGCTGCATGCAAAGCCTGTGCTAGACATTGAATGGCTGAAAGGAGGTGGGAAGTAGATTTGGAGTGGGGGACCCCAGGGCTGGCACAGCTGGGGGGAAATAAGCAGTGTGGGACAAAGTTGTAGGACTGCAGGAGTGGAGAGCTGCAGGACAGGATGAAGATGTTTATGCTTTCAACCATAAGAAGATGAACACAGGGACTAAAAACTCCTTTTTGAAGTAACTGGTGGCATTGCCATTGACTTCAGCAATGGTTTTTTTTATCATTTTGTTTACAAAGCAGTCACAGTAACAACTTCTCGTTCACAACAGAGGCAGAGGGCTCTTAATGTCACATTTCTCTGAAGGGATGTGAAGTCTTAAAGCTAAGATTTCATTAGCGAACAATTTCATTAAACCTTCTCTGATGATATATATAGACATATAATCCAGTGCTGTTCATTTGGCAGGCCTGGCAATTACATCCCAGCTTAGCTGAAATATTATCTAAATTGCATTTCAAAATGGATGATTGACAGTGGGATGGCAGCATTTCCCTCAGTACTGGAATATGGCAGCATGAAAGGGAGATGAGAGCTACGGAGAGACAGAGGAAGCGGAGAATAAAGGCAGAAAAGAGGAAAGGAAAGGGAAAAATAGTCGGGTTTTCTTTTTTTTTTTTTTTGTAAACTGATTGTAAACTGTTAACCTTGCAGCTTATCGTTCAGTTTGTAGAAGTGCCTCCCCTGTTGCTCCTCTAACTTACCTTCCTCCCCAAAGTTGAGGGTGGTTTTTTTTTTTTTATTTTGAGGCAACCTGCATTAGCAAGACATTTTTGCCTTACTTAGATCGGGAACAACCTCCCAGTGCGCTCTGTGCAGGGAGAGGACTCGACCCTTTTTGTTCATCTCTGGGGTTGTGCAAATCCTGCAGCGCTGGTGAAATTAGCTCAGTACTGGCAGCAGGTGGAAGCTCCCAGCCCTGCAGCAGCTGTGCACAGCCTTGATCTTCAGGTTTTCACACACAGTCCTCAACCTCCCCTGCCCAAGCCTCCTTTCCCTGGTGTGTTTTTTTTTTTTTTTTTTTTTTTTTTTTTTTTTTTTTTTTAAAAAAAAAAAAAAAAAAAAAAAAAAAAAAAAAAAGTTCTAGGAAAAATATTAAACCC